>NW_004567119.1:20499405-20516862 GCF_000260355.1 Condylura cristata | reverse complement strand
AGATTGAGTTTTGGAAATGATACATTGTAGAATGTATTAATAAAAGCATAGGGAGTTAGGTCTCAAAAGTATTTGAGGTCAGATAGAGAAAGCTGTAAATATTGAGCAAGGAGGTAGGTTTTATTCTACAGAGTGAGAAGCTAATGAAGGATTTTGATTAGGAGAGCATCACACAATTGGGAACTGTAATCTTTTGACACTTAAAAGGGGAAAAGAAAAGTTAATTAGAATGATTATAATTGTAGATCTGAGTGCTTTATTTTCTATCTCTCCACCTCTCCTCTCACATTTTCCAACACACCATGCTCTCTCATCCATGACACTTCCACAGATGCCATTTTCTCTTCTTGGGAAATGCTTGACCTGCCTTCTTACCTGACTCACTTCAAGAGTATGTCTAGGCTCTCTTTGTTGAGGGAGACCTTTTTTTGTCTCTCAGGGAAAGAGAACTTCCACAGCGGGTGTGTGTGTCTCCTAGTAGCATGAACTTCTCTTCTGATGCTTCCTATATTTCATTATAATTTCTTTTTAATTTTACATCTTTCCAGTTATACTGTGAGTTCTGTGGGATCAGGAACAGTGTCAGTCCTATTAAATCTTGTGTCCCAGCACAGTGTCTGGTTCATGGAAATTGCTCCAAAATGTTTGTGGATTTAATGTGTGTATATATGTGGGCCAAGTATGGGAGAAATCCTAGAGCTGCAGCAAAGATTTGCACCACAGTCCTAAGCTAGAAAAAAGACGCTAGTCACAAATAACATTTTTACAAGTTACCTGTTATATCCTTCCTTGTATCAATTGAAATGACCAACACTTTTAGTTGAGTGACATCAAATCATGCACTTTTGACCATGATGCTAAGTATTCAGGTTCCCCCCAAGAGACTGTTATTTCTCTGGGAGTCATCATTATCATCACCATTCTCAGTATTGTCATCACAGTAATCTCATTCTTGGAGCACCTGCAATATGACATTGTCCTAAGAGTTTTATCCATATTACTCTCCTTGCTCTAAATAGCAATATAAGATATTCTCTTTTTATGCAAAGTGATAAATAATGAATGTCAAATTAGAACATTTAAATAGCTTGTTCACGATTATACAAGTAGCACGTGGCAAAGCTGGCATTGAAACTCTAATCTTAGAGACCCATAGATCTGTTCTTTAGCCCTGTGCAATGTCACTTTTCCAAATTCAACCATGTAGTCACTTCTAAGCTCAACTGTATTTCATTATCATTAATTCCAGCTAGCAGCAATAAATTTCCACATTAAATGTCCATGACATTATTTAACGCATTTATCAAATCTAGTTTATAAATCACTTTCACATACTTGATTTCATGCAATAACAGATTCATGAAATTGGTAAGTTTGATGTTTCTTCTTACATCTGATAGAAAATCATAGGTCAGAAGTTTAGATGACTTATATCGTGCAGATAGTCATTAATAGAAATTACAAATATCCATGTTCCTGAACAAATTTTTTTCCATTATGTAATGTTGCCTCCATGTGTGCTTATGTATATTTGCCTGCAGAGAGTTAATGAAAAATTAGAGTAAAAAGCATTATCTTTGTGGACGTTTTCCATTTCGCTGCAATAAAAATAACAGAACCGACTTATCTTTTATTTCCCTGTTTGTCGATGAGGTAGAGGATGCTAGTTTCTGACCTGATATCAAATCTCCCTTCATCTTTACTAATATATCTCAGATTTTTGTTGGGTGGGGACAGCATGACAGCTAAAAAGTCTATGTCTAAGCCTCCCATTTAGACAAGGATGGCCTCATCCACAGTTCACATGAGCTAGAAAATGGGAAAAACATTGTTTTGTTTAATGTCTCACATGGGTTGGCTGTACCAGAGCGTGATAATAGCCATATTTGGACAATAAGCGGTATGTGACATGACTGTTACTTGATTTTGTAATTTAAAATTGAAGCTCAGAGAGGTTAAAGACTTGCTGTAGGTTACATAGTTTATAGAAAAACTAAGATAATTAATTTGTTTTATCTATCTCTCGGTTTCTGTCTCTTTTTCTGTCTCTTTTTTTTGGTACTCTTAAAGAAAGATGGCAAGAACGCTAAAATGATTGAGAATTTAAGTCCTCTGAGGTCCACAGAATTAGTATCTTAATACTATTTTGTTCATCTCGATGCCCTGAGACATATCTGTCAATATTACTGACTACCAGAAAGTGGCTCTCTAATGTATGTTTTCAACAGAGATATATAAAAATAATTTAGATTTTCTTTGAGCATGGGTGGTCAGGATTCCTTTATACCATTGGTAGTTTAGAAAGGCTTAATTAACATTTACAGTTCATCTTGATAATAATCCTGGACATAATTCTTTCCACAGAAACTGGTTCACATCATCCATCTCTCACTGTCGAATCCCTTTCTTTCTCCATTGAGGATTTGGAGTCTGTTCTGTGGGCTGAAATGGTGTAAAGCTATTATCAGTGGCTTCCTAGCAAAGAACAAGAGAACAACTCCTTTCAGCCGTTCCTCTAAGGTAGAAAAGTGTGAGGTCTGGTCATTTGCTCCATCTATGAAAGGCAGCTTGGGGGCAAAGACAGGAAGGATTTGAGTTGGTAATGGTAGCCAAGAACATATCAGGGTCCAGAGGGTGACCCTCAGCTGTCTTTCTTGCCAAATTATAACTAGTGCTTATTCCTCGTATCCAGGGATGAAAAAGTTAATTTTCATAATTCTTAAGGTAAATCCACCTCCTCAAGCACTCTAAAAGGGTGACCCATATTGTCCTTTTGTTTGGGCTTAGTCTATTTCTGGCAATCCATAGAGAATACCCTTTGGATAGGGAATTGGTAGTGTTCCTATAACCCATCAGATCTTCCTCATTAACATACCACCCTTCTCTCTGAGATGAGGCCTCTCACCCATGTAATTGATTCTCTCTGTGGGGCCCAGAATTTCATAGCCATCTGTTCCCAGTTTATGATATTCCTATCTAGTCTCAAACCTAGCCTTTATTTTCTCTTGGCCTCTGGAGTTAGTTATAGGGAGTGGACCACAAGTCCTTGTGGGTGAATACGGGTATTAAGACAGGTGATTCTTCTTGGTCTGGGACCATTATCAAGTATTCAGATCTTTAAGGTATTTCATTTGTCCTCTTTGATGTTTATAAAATGTGTGTGTATATAATAGAAAGAGCAGTATAAGTACATGAATAGTGGGGCTTTAGACACAATGCTGGCACCGGAGTGAGGGAAACTCCAAGGTCGAACCTGGCAGGTACAAGAGAACACAGTAGTCTTTAAATAGGAAAGTATGGTTAGACAGGAACTAGAATATGGATGTGCAAGAGAGGCCAACGCCAAACTCTAAGTCAATTAACTGGTGAATGAAGATGTTCTGAGCTCTACCAAGAGACTGAGCTTTAGGGTGGAGGGTCAGTCAACAATGAGAAACTGGGATAACAGCAGGATGAGATCAGATAAAAGTACTCCATTCATTGAAATGAGCTGCATCTAACTCCTAATTTGAAGGGGAAGGGAGCTTGTATTAGGTGCTAGATGCAGTAGAAGGGACATTCGTGTACCTTTTATAGCACTCGATCTGTAGAACAGTTATAGGTGATGCTATCATTCTGTGTGAAAAAAGCAAATTTGAACATGCTTTGTGATTTCAGCCAGAAAATGCTATTAAGGTAATTTGAATATGATAAAAGAGCACTTTCTTCTTACTATGATCAATTTAGATATGAACACTGTCATTATCTTTTTTAAGTATCCAGAATTCTTAGAATAACAGCAAAAAGTCAGTACAGCAACTATTTGATGCCTGAAAGTAGTTTTTCCTTCACACCATGCCAGGGAACATTTTTGCTCTGTGAGCTGTTGCTATGCTAGCCTTCGCCCCGGGATCAAACACTTTGCATGTGTTGGCCCTGGGAAAGTGCCCATCTTCTTAAGTGTTTGGTTCAGTAAAAGCTAGTCTTTGAACTCACTGATGGGGTCATCTGATTGACCCAAGTTAAGATTAACAGAAGGTAGGGATGAAATCAATAATTCATAACTCTCTCCTATATTCTCTCTTCACCATGAAAATGGAATATTGAGAAATGAATTTGAATTGTCCCTAGACTAAAGCTGTGCAGTGAGCAGAGTTATTGGGTATTCCTTGACTAATATAAATATAGGTGGCCGGATCTCCTGAAGATTTATCAAAATTTACACAGCAGAACCATAATATTTGGAGGACAGAGAAGTCATGGCAATCTTGAGGTTTTCTTATCTATTTGCCTCCTTCATAGTTACATATTAGTAGAGGACAGAATGTCACAGATATTAAAATACAAATTTTTCTGGATAAGTTTTTCTCTCCCTTTTGGGGAATTGTCAGGCAGTTTTTCTTTGAGCAGAGAATCATTTTTGGCTGGATGCCTGGCATTATTATGGAAAAGGAAAGTCCCTGATTTCCATATGCTTCACTGGACAACAAAGTGCAACACAATATATAACTCAACCTGTGTAATGGGGGAAGAACTCAGTGGAAAACTGGGAATACCAGTGATTCTATTCTCAAAGTCTAACAGAGTCCTTCACCTCCACGCAGTAATTTGAATATGTCAGGTGAGCAGCGGAAGAACTCAGTCAGTGTAGTGATATGTTTTCATGTTTGAATCACATTATCCCCTTCTTTAAGAAAATGTTTTTCTCAAGTTTAGAAGAACGAGCCAGGCCTGTGTAGTAATGTAAAGGGTCATTGTAGGTTGAGCTTTAGAAGGGGTTCCTAAACTACAAGATTTGATTGAATAGTTTAAAAATGGAATGATTATGTTCAACATACTGCCCATACCTCTCTTTCATGGAATTTTTTAAACCAAGAAGAAAAATGACTATCTTATAGTCAGAAAATATTTTGCCCATGAGATTCATACTCACAACATTGTAATCAGGACAGAAGATAGTTAGTGAATACTTGAGATCATAGTAGAACATTCTGTGTGTAACTGTTCTTAACTCAAGCTACTTTAGAAGCCCAATATTGACTGGTGGGAGGGAAATGAAAATGTGGTTAGGTAGACAAGATATGGTGACATTTTGAAGGAGAGCTGGTTGCCTCCCCAAGGTTGTCCATTCTTGTCCAACATCTAACCAACAAAAAATCATGATGAACATGTGTTTTTACTTAGGCTCAAGTAGACAGCCTGGTGGCATGATCTAATATGGAATATATGACTGTAGACATTATGGTATTAACAGTCTTTTAAATCAGGTAGATGAAATATTGATTCCCAGGTATTCAGAATACTTGGAGAAGATTCAGAGTAGCTAAAAATATAAGAAGTGGTGCAAACCTCCTGAATTACGGTATTGGTTATACAGTTTTGTAGGGAGTCTAAGCTATCTTCAGCCCACCTGAAAATGTAACTCTCCAAGACCCAGCAGGTATCTTAAGTTCCAGGTTGGGACTCTAAAGCAGAAATCTAGATGCGTTAAGCCAATATAGCTGTTTTGCTAACTGTGAAAACCATGCAGTATATTAAGAATGCAAGTCATTCTTAAATTTCTCTTACTCTTAAGCCTGAAGTATCTAAAATCATCCTGAATTTGAAGGGAGACTCATTTCTGAAAGCTCTTGAATGTATTTAAAATGGGGGCCCTCCCTGGTGGCGCAGCGGGTTAAAGCACAGCACTGAGAATCTAAAGCCACTTCCGCATGAGTTTGATCCCTGCCTGCCCCGGAGGTGACCACATGGTGTGGTAGACCTCTCCTGACGCGCCCGCTGCTCCCCTCAGCAGTGTACTTCGTCGATCTGCCTGTTCTGCTCCCCACTCTGTCTCTGGTGAAGCCTCTCACCCTCCGCATCTCTGGCCTGTACCCCAGCTCTATATGAATAAATAAATAAATCTTTAAAAAAAAAAAGGATGTTTATTAAGCTTTAAAAGAATGACTCTGCACCACTGTTTGCTACTCACCATCTATCTCCGTTTAAGAATCAAGAATTGAGTGATAGCCATGCTGTGGACCTCTTGTGGTAGGATTCCAAATATCTGCATGTGCTCATGTCATATGTCATACAGCTTTTTTGGAAGAAGATGGACTTAGATTTTAATTAAACTCTGTTAGCATTTTTAATTCTATTATATGAATTCCACTTATTTTGCACAATAGAGATACTATTAATGGATAACACCATGTAACTTCAGGTGTATGAAGTAATGATTTTCTATATCACTACATATAAGTGAAATGATCACACCAATTAGGTTAGTAAACACATTCATCACTTCACCTTGTTTTGTGGCAAGGACAATTAAAATCTACCCTTTTTAGCAACTTTGAAGTATTCAGAGCAGTATCATAGCAGTCATCATAGTTAAACATTTTAATCTTATAACTGGGAGTTAGTACCTTTTGACTAACATTTCCTTATTTCCTTTACCCTTGGCATCTGGCAACCACCAATCTCATCTCTGTATTCATGAGTTTGGCTTTTTTTTTAAATAAAAAAATTCTATGGATGAGTGAGATCATCCAATATTTGTATTTTTCTACATGCCTTTTAGAACCATTCATGTCGTTGCAAGTCACAGGCTTTTTATCTCACGACTGAAAAATATTCTGTTTTATATGTACATACCACATTAGCCATTCACCCATCCATGGACACTTACTTTGCTACCATGTTTCGGTTATTGTGATTAATGAGTGCTGCAACGGCCATGGAGATACAGATAGCTCTTTCAGATAGGGATTTCAGTTTCTTCTGATATATAACTAGATGTGAGATTGCTGGTGCTATTGTAATGATTTTTGATTTTTGAGGAACTTCTGTACTGTATCCAAATGGCTGTACCACTTCACATTCCCAGCCAGCAGTGCCAGGATCCCCTTTCCTCCAAGTCCCTGCCAATGCCTGTTCTTTTCTTTTTGATTGCCATTTTAATGGCTTGAGGTAGGAGGTGCTATTTCACTTTCATTTCCCTCATGATAGTCATATTGTGCATCTTCTCATGTGACTGTTGGTCATTTGTGTATCATTGGAAACTTGTCTATTTATTTCCTTTGCCCATTTTTAAATTAGGTTTTTTTTTTTGTTGTTGTTGTTCAAATATGTGACTTGCAAATATTTTCTCCCATTTGGTATGCTTTCTTTTTCATTTCACTGATTTTTCTTTTAATGCTATACAGAGGGTTTGAGATATTGATATAGTGCCACTTGCTTGTTTTTGATTTTATCGATGGCTTTTGGAGTCAACTCCAAAAACTCACTGCTAAGTCCATGTCATAGAGCTTGTATTCTTCTAGAAGTTTAAGGTTTCAGTTTTTTATGCTTAAGTACTTAGTCCATTTCAAATGAATTCTTTGTATGGTGTAAAATAAGTGTCCACTTTTATTTTTCTACATGTGGTTATAACATTTAACTAGCACCATTTTTTTTAAGAGACTATCCTTTCTCCATTGAGTATTGTTGGATGTTTTGCCAAATATTAGTTGACTGTATATGTAAAGATTTATTTCTGGCTTTTGATTCTTTTCCATTGGCCTGTGTTTTTGTTTTTGTTTTTGCTAGTACCATACAGTTTTTGTTACTGCACCTTTGTATTAAGAGTGTGATGCCAGAGTGTGATGCTCTTTGTCAGAATTGCTTTGACTCTTCTGGGTTTTTTTGAGGTTCCACACAAATTTTAGCATTGTCACTTCTATGATAAATGACTGGAAATTTTGTAGGGTTTACTTTGAATCTATAGATTGCTTTTGGTGGCATGGGCATTTGTTTCTTTCAGATATTCCTATTTGTTGTCATAATGGCATTTATAATAGTCTTTTTTGATCCTCATATTTCTTCTTGACTCAGTCTCAAGTTGTATGATTCTATAATTTTGTCCTTTTCTCCTAAATTCCAGTATTTCCATAAATAAATTCATAGTAATCTCTGTGTTTCTGAGACATTTGTTTTAATATCTCATTGTACTTACTGCTTCCTCTTTTTTAAAAAGTGAGACAAGCTAGAGGATTTTTATTTTGTTTACTTTCTCAAAGAACCAGTTTTTGGTTTCACTTTTCATTGATCTTTTGGATTCATTAGTTTCTATTTCCTTTATTTGTGCCCCAATTTTTGTTTTATATAGAGGAATATTTTTCTTTCTGGTATTTAATTATTATCTTTCTCCTTCCAGACTGAAAAATAAGATATAATTTATCATTTAAGTTTCCTTCAGAGAATTAGACTTTTTTGTGACAAAAGGTTAAGAGATATATCATGAAGTTTATAATTTATACAATGGTGGGAGCTAGTAGAAGAATCTATACAATGCTGGTATCTTTGAGTCTTATTTTTTTTCTTGAAACCGTTATGGGTCAACCAGCTGAGGAGTGGGAAGAAGAACGGGACATGAGCACAAGCTAGGAAACTGGAACTACACAGAATGGAGCCATAAGAACAAACTGACCCCCAGTTGCAATAATTCTCATTGCTTGGAATTATTCCCATGGATGATCTACAGGAGAAGCTGGTGCTTGTTATGGGCTCTGCATATTTTTGTTGCCAGACTCAAAGGATGAGAGAAGAAGATATGGTAGGACCAGCAGTTGCTATGGGTTTAGAAGCTTCCATATACCAATAAGGTCATCTGTGGAAATATCTATCACTGACAATATATATGACCTTAGCTGCCGATGGCATCTGACCAACTTTCAGAAAATAACAAATGACTGGCTTTATATCTACATTCCAAATCTTGTACAATATTGACCAGCTTAAACTCAGAGCCATATAAGGAGAAAATTCTGGAAAATGTAGCTCTAGTTTATCTTATAGTAACATAACACAGAGTCCCCACTTCCGCATGAGTTCGATCTCCGCCCCGGAGGTGATCCACATGGTGTGGCAGACCTCTCCTGATCCACCAGCTGCTCCCCTCAGCAGTGTACTTCGTCGATCTGCTTGTTCTGCTTCCCGCTCTGTCTCTGGTGAAGCCTCTCACTGCCCCTGCACCTCTGGCCTGTACCCCAGTTCTGTATGCACAAATAAATAAAACTTAAAAAAAAAAAAAAGAAACACAATGGAGGTTCTTGGACGCTTTCCCCCCTTCTCCATCTCCTTCTCCATATGCTTACTGAATGACCTGGTGTTTCCCCTGGGTCTGATGACAAGGGCACACTCCTCTTACCATGTAACAAGCTATCTTTTCATGGCAATTATCTTCTAATTTATTGGCCTAACCATATCTGGAAAATAATAAAGCTGCTATTTTAAAACACATTACCTATTCCTTTCTAACCTTAAATTATTCTCTACTTTGTTGATTCATTACAACTGGCTTATATAGTTACCTATTAAAGAACGTATTAGTCTCTTTTAATTTGTGGCAGTTGTGATAGAGCTGCAATAAACATTCATCTGGAGGTATTTGGGCACAAGTTTTATAACCAGCTGAGTATATATCTTTGGGTGTAATTAATATATTATAAGCTAAGACTGTGATTTTCTTTGTATGAGACAATCAAATGACCTGTAGTTTGGCTATACTATGTTGCATTCCTTCTAGCAGTAAGTGAGAGTTCCCATTACTATGGAATCATAAACTGGCATTTTTATTATATTAAAAAGTCCCCTCATTCTAATAGGTGTGTTGTTTTAATTTGCATGTCCTGGTAATGGCGTTCAGCATCTTTAGCATATCTACTTCCCTTCTTTTTGTGTTCTCTGGTGAGGTGCCTTTTCAAATCTTATTTTCCCCATATTTTAATTGGATTGTTTATTTTCTCACAATTAATTTTAACCATTCCTTTCATATCTTGGATACAACAATTTATCAGATAGGTGTTTTGAAATATCTTTTTTTCCTAGTTTCTGTGGTTTGTCTTTCTTATTACACTGTATGTCACAAAGCCAGTGATCCTGATTTTAATTATGTTCAAATTTAACAATTATCACTTCCCCCTCCCCACTGTGTTGTCCTTCAAAATCTCACCAAACTCAAATACACTTAGTTTCTCTTCTGTTTTTTTCCAGAAATATTGTGATTTTGAATTTTACATTTATGTCTATTATCAATCAATTTAGATTGATTTATGTGAATGTTGTAAGGTGTCTCTCTCTCTCTCTCTCTCTTTATGTGTGTGTACACATATATATCAATTTGTACATATGGATGCCTATCTGTTCCAGAATCCTTTACTGAAAGGCCCTCTTTTCTTTATTGAATTTGTATCTTTGCAGCTTTGTCAATGGTTGCTTAACTCTGTTGTATGGTTCTATTTCTGTTTTCCCTATTCTGTGTCATTCATTGATCTATGTGTATAGATAGATAGTAGATCTCAATTCTTACATCAGCCATTATTTTGCCAATGTGTCCTTATAATTAACTTTATGGTAACTTTGGAAATAGAGTAATGTGTATCTTTCAACTTTGTTCTTTGGAATTGTATTGATTATTCTATGCAGTAACTTTAGAGATAGGGTAGTGTGTGTGTTTCAATTTTGGTTTTGGAATTGTGTTGATTATTCTATGCATATTACCTATCATAAACTTAAAGACTTTTTGGATGTTCATGGTGAAAACTTTGTATGCTTCCTGGAAATAAAGTTCATGAAAATGTGGATTATAAGATTATAAGATTATAGCTTCTAGGAGCTTTGCTCTCTTGTGCTAGTTCACATTTAGTTTCCAGAAATCCATCAAATTTGATGTTTATGTTTTCCTACCAGTTTATGATTCAAGAGACTTCTCAGGGTTAGAAGATAGTGGCTGTAATTGTCTGTGGTCACCTGTCTCTCCCAAATAGTGGCTGCTTTTCATAAAACTTGTCTTATGCAGCCAAGAAAATCCATTACATTTCAGTGTACTTACTTCTTAGCTGTGGTATGATTTCTAGTGACGGCTTCCCAGTTCTTTGCATGCTATCCAATGAAACTGGAAGTATTCATCGTTTAGGTTTAATTGTTCACATTTTTATTGTTTTGCTGTTAAAACCTAATTGTTTTGCTGTTAATGCATTTTTATTCCCTAGGGAATATCTTATTCACTTTCAGGAATTAGAGTAAGCATACGGTACCTATTTTTTACTAGATATTTTATGATTCTTAGTAAAAAATGACACTGCTTTCCTTCCAAATGGTATGCTTAGTCATTACCTTCTTTGGACTGAAGTACTTACACCCAATGCTTTCCAAGTTGTTAAAATCTTTGTCCCGTCAGTTGATTGGCTCCTCTGACTTGGATTATAGTTCTGGGAAGTGGTTACAAATTTTGGTAACTAAGTAAAAGTGGCTTTTCCATAAAGTTTATTTTTTTCGTCTAATAAAAGTCAACTTTGCTGTAGATAGAAAGGAGAGAAGTAGTCCAGAAGAATTATAATCTAAAAACTGATCAAAGTTATGATGGGAACACTTGAACACTTTTTTTTTCTATGTGGCAAAGCATACATCTGTGTCTTTATTAATTGGAATTACCATCCAGCAGACCATAAAATTACATGATATAATTTTCCTGTACTACAGAGCTTCCTGTGACTCACAGATATGAACTACCTTGTGTTTGGCTAGTAATTTTTTTTGTAATACAAGCCAAGAGCAAAATTAGTTATTAAGCTTCCAGAAAAATGAGAAAGATTTCTTTGCTCTTATTCTTTCTCTTTAAAACCACACATTTTCTTCATGTTATTTCTTCTTTCTTTTCAAATTAGAATTTCTTGCCAATTTTGATAAAATCCAAAGCAACTGGCAGGGATTGATATTTCCTCCCTCCTCTGCATGTGTTATGAAAATGACCCATCAATATGGCTCTGTGCAATTCACTTCCCCATTTCTGGAAATACCATTATAAATATTAACTTTCTCTTAAGAAATAGGAGTTTCACCTGCCTATGAATTACCTGATCATAAGAGTCAATTGGACACTATTCAGTGCTTTAACTTTTTGACTAGAAAAACCCGACTTCTCTTGTACTTTTGCTTGTAGAATATCAGTATTTTTATGTGAATCTTTAACAGGACAATAATAATGACCTTAACTTACTAAATAACTCTGAATTGTAATTATATGATTCCCTAGGTTTCACTAGAATTTCATAAGTGAAAGGACTGAGAGGGCTGAGATTCAGTAGATTCACCTTAGTGGGACCAGATGGATTGAGCACCACAGTTAAGCTCTATGATTGCTCTGCCATTGAGCACTGTTACCATTTCAACTGTATAAACATTAACTCCTCCAGATGCCCAGCTGCTCATCAGCAGAACCGACCCTGAACTAGAAGTTATGCCATGTCAAGTCATTACAGATCACTTCCCTTTGCAGAAGGCCACAGGCTTTCACTGGGCATGAGAATTTCATTTGGGATAGAAAATGTCAGTACACTTTTTGATTCAAAGCCTACAAAGGAGTAGAGTAGATTCAACTACTAGAGTATCAGAAAAAGCCCAGCTAGGGATCATAACCAGAATAAGTTCTCCTGAGCAGGATCATGACTTAAAGTTTCACTGCTGAGGAAAACGTGAGGAACTTGCTTGTTTTCTAGCCTTTCCCCATCTCGCTCCCAGATGAAGATCTTTGAGAAGATCTTTAGGAATGGAAAGCGTCGCAGTCGTTTTCTACCTCAGTGTGTTTTGAGGGAAGAGGGTTGCAAATCAGGTATTTATATTACTGCCAACAGGTGGAAATATTTACTATTTATTTTATGAGTTATAAGTGTCTGCAGCACCTGTCATGAATACCTGTCCTTTCCAAGCTCAGTGACTCAGAATAAGTGTTTTTACTTCTTTGACTATGATGTTCTATCAGAGTAACAGTCATGTGATCAAATATCTTTAATCATTTCCTGAGTAAGGAATGGAACATGTTCAGACTTACTGGATTTAATTCCCAAATTTTCTGACCTGGATGCCATGCATGTCATATTGACTCCTTATCTAAAATTAGAGGCAATTCAAGTGAGCTGCAAGGTATAAGATTCTTTTAAAAATAGTTTTTATTTTTGTTTGTAATTTCTCATAATATCCTTTCCCTTCATCTGTATTCTGTGTGGGGTGATTTGTCACTACAGATTTTCTCATATCCTTTTTTCTTCCTTTTTTAGTTTTTATTAATTCTGGGCTGTGCTGCTACTGGTTTAAATTATGGCTTTACTTTTCTGGTTAAAAAAGTAAAACAATATGTAAGGACAATCATCCATAGAGGTGACTCAATATTTAGAGATCATTTTGTAGTTGACACAGAGGAGTCGGTTATGGGCACACTAGGGAGGAACAGAGAACTTCAAAAGTCTTTCCTCCTTTGGACAGCTAGGGAGAACCACTATGGTTAAACTTAACACAAAATTTGGGGCTCTCTGTGGTGGTGCAGTGGGTTAAACACCACATTATGAAACTCTCCAAAGCCACTGCAGCACTAGTTCGATACCTGGCCAGGGGGGTGGCCCACATGGCATGGAAGACCTCTCCTGACTTGCCCACTGCTCCCTTCAGCAGTGTATTTCAGTAGATCTGCCTGTTCTGCTTCCTACTCTGTCTGTGGTGAATTCTCTCACCCACCACACCTCTGTAAGCATAAAAAAAATATTAAAAAGGGCCCTCCCTGGTGGCGCAGCGGGTTAAAGCACAGCACTAAGAAGCCAAAGCCATTTCCACATGAGTTCGATCCCCGCCTGCCCCCGAGGAGATCCACATGGCGTGACAGACCTCTCCTGACCCGCCCGCTGCTCCCCTGAGCAGTGTACTTTGCCCATCTGCCTGTTCTGCTCCCCACTCTGTCCCTGGTGAATCCTCTCACCCTCCGCATCTCTGGCCTGTACCCCAGTTCTGTATGAATAAATAAATCTTTAAAATATATATATATATATATATATATATATTAAAAAAAACCTTAACACAAAATTTAATGCTAAATCGTTGTTGCTTATAATTCATAGATGTGGCATGTGAGAACCAGACCTGTCAGTCAAGTTGGAGAAATGAGCAACAAGCACTGAGGGTTAGGTTAGCCTATTGGTAATTTTGGTTTTCCTTATTATTCTCAAGTGACAGTTACTTTCTGTGTGAAAGGTTAGACAGCAAGTACACATTAATACTTATGATTGAAGTTCACAAGTGAGGTCATTGATCATTTTATGTTCAATATATTATTTTACCTGGAAAGGTAAATTTACTGACCTTTGTTTTCCTACATATTGGCTAAAGCTTGAAGTTTTCCATACTCCACTAAAATGTGCATGCTAACACTTCTGAATAAGACAATGCCTTATCAGGATGTGGAATACTCAGGAAGTTATTTTCGCTCCTGGCACTATAGACATAAAATATTAACAAAAGCAATGAGGTAAGGAAAGTTAGAAGACAAGTTGTAGGGAAATGATGCTGTGAAAGGACAGGGTGGTAAGAAATTCTAACTCCAGTTTTTATGTGATGGGTGGGTAACTGGCTGAACACTAGGTATTGGTTTGACAGCTTTTCACATCAACTTGTGCCATGACAAGAATAGTACAAAAAAAGAGAATCACATAGAACTATATTTGATGAACATAGATGCAAACATCTTTAATAAAATATTAGCAGACTGAGTTGAAAAATACATTAAAGGATTATAGACCAAGATCAAGTGAAATTTATTTCAGGAAGCACACTGGTGGCTCAACATCTAAAAATAGATCAACATGATAGACCCCATTAACAAAATTAAGTATAAAAGATTACAATGATCACAGTAGGTACAGATTGATTGATAGATAGATAAAATAAAACCAACATCCACTTAAAATAAAAATCTCAACGAATTGTATGTAGAGTGGACCTGAAACACAGGACATGACAAGGATAACCACCCTCAATAGTTTTTATTCACATAGTATTGGAAGCCTGAACAAGAGCAAAAAATGAAAATAAAAGACAGCTAAATTGCAAAGAAATAAGTAGAAGTGTAATCACTGGCCCTCCCTGGTAGGTTAAGGCCTCCTTGCTATCAAGCTGTCACCAGCTACTGAAGCATGAGTTCAGTGCCCAGCCAGGGAGCTGACTCACATGGCTCAGCAGACCTCTCCTGTCTTGCCCACTGCTCCCCTCAGCAGTGTATTTCAGTAGATCCGTCTGTTCTGTACCTTACACTGTCTCTGGTGAATCCTCTCAACCCCCTGCATCTCTGCTATACACCTCAGTTCTTCTATGCATAAAATAAATGAGTAGATCTTTAAAAAAATCCAAGTGTCATTATTTGCAGATGATTTGTATGTAGAAAACTCTAACAATGTCACCAGTAAAATGGCTAGAACTAATAAATGGATTCAGTATAGCTGAAGAACTACAAAATAGGCATACAAAAACCTGTTATACTTCTATGATTAACACTAGTGTGTAAAAGGCAAAATTAAGAAAACATCCCATTTATAATTACATCAAAATTTTTTAACAAAATACTTAGGAATAAATTTAACCAAGGAGGTAAAAGACCTGTATTCTGAAAACTATAAGATACCCTGAAAGAAAACAAATAAAACACAAATAAATTGAATGCAAATAAATTTGTACAAATAAATTAAACATAAATAAATTTGTGCTCAAGGCTCAACAAATTAATATTATTAAAAGTATTCACACTGCACAGATTCAGTGTTGTTCTTGTTAAATTTTCTATGGCATTTTACTGTAGAACTAGAACAAACTATTCTGAAATTTGTAGGGAACCACAAAGAGCTTAAATAGCCAAAACAATAAAAAAACAAAGCTGGCGGTACGTGTCCTCATTTCAAACTGTAATACAAAACTATAGTAATCAAAACAGATACACAAAACAATAGAAAAAAATGGGGGCCCCAGAAATGAACTCATGAGAATGTGGTGAATTAATTTATGACAAAGGAGCCAACAGACGATGATGATGGAAAAAGGACAATATCTTCGGCGAATGATTCTGAACTAATTAGTGATATGTAAGAGAGTGAAACTGAACTAATTATCTTACATTACACACAAAGATTAGCTCAAAATAGATTAAAGACTTGAATGTGAAGCCTGGAGCCATAAACTCTGTAAACTTCTAGAAAAAAAATAATCATCTCGTTATCGGTCTTGGAGATGATTTTTTGGATCTAACACCAAAAGCAAAGGCAACAAAGGCAAAACCAAAACTAAATAAATGGGATTGCAGCAAACTGAAAGGATTTTTCAAAGTAAAGGAAACAAGCAGAAAAATAAAAGACAATTTGCTGAATCGGAGAAAATATTTGCAAATCACTTATCTGATAAGGAGCTCCTATACAACAAACATAAAGGACTTAAGCAGCTCACTAGCAAAGAAGAATCTAAGAACTAAGGAGGAGATCTGAGAGAAGACATTCAGATGGTCAGTGGTTACATGGAAAGTTTCAGTTGCATTCTTCAAAGACACACAGCATTGAAATTCATATGGAACCACAAAAGACCACAAGTAGTCAAATCAATGCAGACTGAAAAAGGACAGCTATCCAGGATCTACAAAGAAATCATACCATTCAACAAAACAAAAAATCCAACAAAATGGGTCGACCTTTATGCACTCTTCTCCAAAAAAGACACATAGAAGAGCACATCAACCAGTAAATGGTAGTAATCACTTTCAGTGGTGAAATGCAAATCAAAACTGCAGTGAGAAGCAATCTTACACCTGTAAAAATTTTTCCTAGTAAAAGATTCAGCAATAGCATGGATTGGTGAGAATGTGGAGAAAGGAACCTCTGAACACTGTTGAAAATGTAGTCTGGGTCAGTCATTAGGTAAAAACAGTATGGATATTTCTCAAAATTTAAAAAATGATCCAGCAATTCATTTCCAGCTGTCTACCCGAACAATCCCAAAACTAATTTGAAGGGATACATGTATTCCCAAGCTTATGGCAACATTAATTATAATAGTCAAATTATAAAATCAACCTTTGTGCCCTAGGACAGATGAATTAATTCAGAAGCGGTGGTACTTATGCAGAATGGAATACTATACAGCTATAAAGAGGATTAACTCTCAATCTTTGTGGCAAATAGAACTGGAGAGGATTATGCTAAACAATGTAAGCTAGAAGAAAAATACCAGGTGGTGACCATCATATGTGCAACACAGAGGAAGAAAGCAAAGAGTCATCCAACATTAAATGGAAAGCAAATTCTAGAATATGACTGCAAAACTCACGTGGAGATAAAGGGGGCAGAGTGGACTGTTGTGAATGCCTAGGTGGTGGTGAGTGTGGGGTGGTAACATACACATGGAGAGGTTGAATCTGATATTTCTAGATCATATAATGTGCAGGAAACTAATGTAATCTTAATAAAAATATCACAAGAGGGGCCCTCCCTGGTGGCGCAGCGGGTTAAAGCACAGCACTAAGAAGCTAAAAGCCACTTCCGCATGAGTTTGATCCCTCCTGCCCCGGATGTGACCACATGGCATGGCAGACCTCTCCTGGCCCGCCCACTGCTCCGCTCAGCAGTGTACTTCGTCGATCTGCCTGTTCTGCTCCCC
>NW_004567119.1:20493473-20499225 GCF_000260355.1 Condylura cristata | reverse complement strand
GATCAGGAGTATCTTATCCACACACTGGAAGATTTCAGTGTCTGCTTCCATCATTACTATCTCCTGCTCCACAGCAGCAGTAGGAGATAGTACTCCTCCCCTTGTTAAGGGCACACACACTGTCTTTAAGACACACCTAAGTAATCTGGTACAATTTCCCCACTCCAACATCCTTATCATATCTCATTCTTTTTTGGTCATATAATGCAGTATGTCCACAATTTGAACATATTCAGACATAGTAGTTTTAGGAGACTGTTATCAGCTTTCCAAAGGTCCCGTCCCAATAAAAATACCTTAGTTTCCTTTGCTGACTCCATCACATTTTTTAAATAGTAAAGCAGAAATTTTTTGTGTGTGTGAGGAATTTTATTGGTCACAAATTTTATATTGAGAAAGAAAAGAGATTAAGATTTCAAGCTTTAGAATTATATTATATTGGTTAAAATTCTCTGATACGTGGGCCCTCCCTGGTGGCACAGCAGGTTAAAGCACAGCACTAAAAAGCTAAAGTCACTTCAGCATGAGTTCTATCCCCAACCCTGGAAGTGACCCACATGGCGTGGCAGGCCTCTCCTGGCCTGCCCACTGTTCACCTCAGCAGTGTACTTCATCGATCTGCCTGTTCTCTCCACTCTGTCTCTGGCCCCTGGATCTGTGGCCTGTCCCCCAGTTCTGTATGCATAAATAAATAAATCTTTAGAAAAAATTATCTGAATCTTCTGCTCTATAACATTTGAAGTTAACCTCTTTGTTCATCCCCCCCCCTATTTTTAATATGGACAACAGCACTTATTTCAGAGGTTTATTGTGAAAATTAAATGAGTTATATATTTATTATTTATTCAAAAAACTAAAAAATAGTGTCTGAGAATGTGATATATGTCAATAAATGTCAGTTATATCAGACTGGTATTCAGCAAATATCTATTGGTTTATCTTGGGTCATATACAATGTGAGTTCTTAGAGGGTTTTTTTTTTATATAAATTATACCACTTAATATTCAAAAGTGGCAGTCACAGTGAAGGTTCATTCATTCCATATGTATTTCTGGAACCAGAATGTTCTTCCTTGAAGCAAAGGGTTTGGTTCTTCATACCCTCATATGCACCTGTTATTAGGTGATGTGTCTGGAAGTGGGTCTGATATTGGGTGAGGTAGCCCTCTTCACTTGATGGTAATTGCCAGAGAAAGACTTCAATGACAGCTGTCAGCCCAGTAACATCAGCATTTGGGGTAATGTGGCACCAGTCCTGGAGGAGTCTTTGGTAGCCCATCCAGAGAGCTTTATCCATAGTGCCCCCCTAAACTAAATGTGCAGGAGACCAAAATCTCATGTTCAACTGCATTACTGCATGTAATTGATTCTAGCAGTCAAAAGGAACTCTTGAGAGATTCAGAACCAAAGAGTGGGAAGAGCAGACAGTGGACATTTATTTCGCTGAACAGAGCTGTCGTGCAGGCTTGGTGGGTTTTCAGTCTGAAGCTTCCTATGGTGGCACCTCACACACTGGTGGTGACAGCTTTTCTGCCTTCGTGTTGAGGCAGTGTGACGCTGTGGGCTGGCATGTGCTCGAGAAGTGGGCCTAGGCCTGGCATTTCCAGCTTTTCTAAGGCTTAGTAAGTCACTTAGTAGCTGAAAATAAATGCTTTCTACTTAATCTAGCAAGACTTAATTATGGTGCAGCTGTACCTGACCCATTATATTAACCTTAATGTCTTTTGTTCCAGTTGGTAAGGGAACCAGACCATCATGGTGCAGTCCGTACTGCACACAGGTCCATAGGCAGGCCTGGATTCAAATCTAGGTGCTCTGGTCTGGAATGCTGTGATTTTCACCTAGAGTAAAGTTTGAAGACATGGAACAGTGTTCCAATGCTTCTCCCTTAGCCTTAGCACAGAGATCCAGAAATGGAGCTCCAAATTTATAGAATTTAGCATGTAATAAAATTTACTTTTAATTTGGTTGCTGATCACACAACCCAGAAATACACTAAAGTAGGAAGTCTTCCTTCTTTGTTTTCATTTTACCTTCCTTCCTTTTCCTTTTTTAAAATGTTCCATGACTTTTCCAAGTCATATGTTCCCAGATGACAACAGTTCTCCCCCTCTGAAGAGATGTTGTCATCTAAAGGTTGACCCTCATGCCAAAGACTCTGACATTAAAGGAAGACCTTCAAGAAAAGAAGCAGGATTTAAGCATAAAGAAGGTACTAATAATAGAGAAAGTCAAAAATACTTTGAGAGAGGGCCCTCCATGGTGGCGCAGTGGGTTCAAGCACAGCACTAAGAAGCTAAAGCCACTTCAGCATGAGTTCGATCCCCGCCCCAGAGGTGACCCACATAGCACAGCAGATCTTTCCTGACCCACCCGCTGCTCCTTTCAGCAATGTACTTCATCAATCTACTTGTTCTGCTCCCCACGCTGTCTCTGGTGAAACCTCTCACCACCCCTGCACCTCTGGCCTGTACCCCCATTCTGTATGCATAAATAAATAAACCTTTAAAAAATACTTTGAGAGAGAGGCTTCAAAATTCGTGGGGCTGCCACTTCCTTTAAGTACAGCATTTTGCATCATTTTGTTCCATAAATGTTTTTGATTGGCTGCTTTTCTAATTGCTCTGCTAAGGGCTGTGTGGGCAAAGACAGACTTGGATTCAAAACAAAGACAAGGATCAGGGTTAAAATGATTTTGTTCAGAGACTACTCCCAAGGTAATATTCTAGAGCATAAATTTAGCTTGGCTGATCTTTTGTGAAGGAAGTAGAGAAGTTTTTATTTATTTTTGAAATGCAATAGCCAAGGATTCAGCCTTTGATTTCTCTCCAGATATGGTTGGAAGTGCTGCAAAGTTCTTCTGGGTGCCCTGAGCTTGCTGCCCCAACGCGAATCTTCTTGGTGTCTCTCCTTGGTAGCTATGATCTGCCTTTGATCTCTCTCCCTATTTCTGGGCATGTATGTTTACATTTATAGTGGCAGATTTGTTTGCTTCCTTCTATTTTTTCCCCGGTTGATCTATTTTTTTATTCAGGGGATGGGGTGGGAGGTGCCATTAATCAAAAACTCTGACTTTGGTGACAGCCACCCTCCAATTCTTAAAGAGAATCTATGTCTATTATACACACAAGGGGGTCATTGCCCTCACTGGGGAATTTATAACAAACTGTGTATGTTACCCAGTTTGGTGTATTCCAATTGAAAAAGAAAGCTATAAGAGGCAATTTGGAGGCCTGTGATAAAGTAGCTTAAATGGCTGTTTAAGGGCTTTGATTTTTACCCTGCACATAGGAAATCAGTGACACCTTTAATCTGTGGAACTCATTGCCAAAGTTATATTTTAAAGAAATTACTCTGACAGCAATACTGAGGAGGGATTTGAGAGAGAAGTAGAATGGAAAAAATGATAGGTTTTGCTTATTTGTATCCAGGCAAGAGATGGTGAGAACTTAAGGTATTAAGAGCAGGAACATTAAGAAATTTCTAAAGAGACATCTTTGAGACTGTTTCTCTGTAATACTGATCTAAATAATTTTTATATAATTTATAGATTCTAAATGTATAGTTAGACTTTTTAAAACACTTGAAATTGGGAATTTGAAGTTATCACTTGTTTAATTTATTGGAGAAGTAATTTTTCTTTCTAAATGTACAAGAATGGTGAGTGAAATAATCTACAGTGTCTTATGTAATGAAATAAGGTGATTATGTATTTATTCCTATTTATTCTATTTATTCCTATTACCAAGACCCTCCAAAGTCTTCTGGTACAGTAGATATAAAAGCTTTGCCTTTGCTTTATTAAGTGAAGCAAAGTAAAATCACAAAATCAATTTGGCTCTTTAATATATGAAGGTTCAAGCTGTTTATTTTACACACATACTCTCTATTATAGTTGTTTCCAGGCGAAGTCTTTATCTTTTCTAAATGAAAGTCATATATGATCAGGAGATACTAAAATCATATTTATCAAAAGCTCTAATATTGAATCCTACTTTTGGGACACTACTTCTATGACCTCAGGCAAGTCATTTAAATATCCTTAAGCAGCTTGGTTGCCTAACCTGTAAAATAGTTACAAGATCTGTTTCATAAATTGTTGGGAGGCTTAGATCAGTTGATTTATTTACATAGGTAATACAGAATATCTTTCTTTCTTAACCCATTATCTTATGTGAGTACTTTGCAAGCTTCAATTCACTATGCAAAACATGTTAATTGCTGCTCATATGCTCAAATGCCTTGTGGTGTGTTCTCAGCCGATCTGCAACCTAGTATCTCAGACCTCCAGAGAGGCGTCCTGTCTAACCTGTTTTGTGATTTGGCTCAGAAAGCACATTTTGATGGCGGATGTGGTATTACAAATGTTCTAGAAGGGAGAGTGACTTGCCAGAAAGCTTTGCCAATTGAAAGCAAAGTGAAAATTCAGAATTATGGAGGTTTAATTTCCTGCTGAATAATTCTCCACAAGCTGTGTAAACTTCTCTTCACTGAACAAATACTCGAAATAAAATATCTTTGATGCTCTTTTCCTTTTTAATAAGAAAATGTTCATATTATTTGAGAGTGGAGGCAAGGGAAGAAGAAGTTCTCGCTCTCCAGAGCTAAGTTTGTATAAGTCATTGAGAATCCTGCTGTGCCTTAGACTTGTGGCTTTTGGGAGGTTGGGTGAGAAGAACTATTTTCCGAGAGATTTTTTTTTCCAATAAAAGCCTACAGATTGCCCATGGGCTGGTTCCTTACAGTCTATTTAACACTATAATTCTTTACTGAATTAACCATTTATAGAAGATGCTTTCAAATAGTGCTAAATCACCTAGTCTGAGCCAGCCCTGTGGTAAAGTGAATAGTTATGATCCCTGACTTCTAAGAACATAGGTTAGCTGCAGTCAACCAAACAATAAATATAAAGGTAAAAACTGTGATAATGTAGTTTATGTTAGTACATCAGAGAAAGGCTTTGTAAGAAAGGGCATGTGAAAAGAGCTTGGTGCATTTGAAAAACCAAAATGAAGCTGGTATAGCAAAATAGTGAATATGAGGGAGAAAATTCTGACTTAATATGACAGGTTCTTGGAAACAGACTTTAAGTGAAATGATATATAAGGAAACCAATTTTATTGTTGGTTAATTGACATAAATAACAGTTAAGTTTCTAGCATTACACCTGGTCACAAAAATATCAACACACTTCTCAATAAAAACTGAAACACTTCTAATGTTAATAACTTGCATGCATTCATTCATTTTCCAAGCTGTTTATTCCAGCGGAGAATGACTTGTCGCCTAAGTCAATCCTGGTAACGCAGGGCACAGATGGGCACCAAACTGAGAAGATGCTTTTCTGTTAATAGGGAGAACTCAGAGACACATCCTAGACACAGTACTGGGTGGAATCACTTACCTCACAGTAACACACATGTGTGGGAATCATGGTCACAGTAATGTGAGAAATAATTGGTAAATGTCCAACACTAAATAAACACATGGTTAAAGCTCATTTCCTATAATCAAGAAATTCGATGTGTATATATCCATAATAGGCACAACTGTTTTCACATACATTTATGTATATTTCAGACAGTACTTGTGTCATTTTACTCACTGTTCAGACATTTTACATTTGTATATGTGAATGTGTATCTTTTAAAAAAAGTATTTATTTATGCATGCAGAACTGGGGTACAAGCCAGAGGTGCAGAGGTGGTGAGAGGCTTCATCAGAGACAGAGTGGGGAGCAGAACAGGCAGAT
>NW_004567119.1:20426205-20493283 GCF_000260355.1 Condylura cristata | reverse complement strand
AGGTGCAGAGGTGGTGAGAGGCTTCATCAGAGACAGAGTGGGGAGCAGAACAGGCAGATTGATGAAGTATACTGCTGAGGGGAGCAGCGAGTGAGACAGGAAAGGTCTGCTGCAATGTGTGAATCACTTCCAGGGTCAGGGGTCGAACTGAGGCAGCTGTGCCCAGTTTGCAATGCTGCGTCCTAACCCACAGTGCCACCAGGGAGAGCCCGGATGTGTGTCTTTAACTCTCTCTCCTTGGAAGAATCTATGGAAAAGTGAAAAAAAAAATTAATTGGGAAAATTAGATTAGAAGAGGTAGCTGAAAATTGATTTTCCCTTGCTATGTTTTGGTTATATTTTCAAAACAAATTAAACACAGGTGAGACTTATTAGTGGACTGACTTCTATGAGTTTGGACTAACCACTACCAGTGTTATAGAAAGTTACTTAGAATAGAACCGTTTGATTGGAAATTACCACATGAGTATAATTCCAGTATAAGAGAGAATAGGATACAGTCTTTTCCCATTTGCAATATGGTGCTCCCTATCACTATTTCCCTACTTTTTTTTGTTTTTGTTTTTGTTTTTGTTTTTGTTTTTGTTTTTTTAAAATTTATTTATGCATACAGAACTGAGGTGCAGGCTAGAGGTTCAGGGGTGGCGAGAGGCTTCAGAAACAGAGTGGGGAGCGGAACAGACAGATCGACGAAGTACACTGCTGAGGGGAGCAGCGGGCGGGTCAGGAGAGGTCTGCCGCGCCATATGGTCACCTCTGGGGCAGGCGGGAATCGAACTTATGCGGAAGTGGCTTTAGCTTCTCAGTGCTGTGCTTTAACCCGCTGCGCCACCAGGGAGGGTCTCCCTACGTTTTTAAGTGTAGTCTAGGGGAGCATGTGAGCCAATGAATTATGTTCTCCATAAATCAGTCATGTGGACTAATGGACAGACTTTTCATGGTCCCTCTTCAATACACTCATCACATATCATTGGCTTTGTCATGGTGTCCCTTGTCAAAGTAGTCCTTATTAGGAAAGAGGATGACTTAAGCCAAAGAGAAAGCTGTTGCTGTGAATTAACTATGAAAATGGTTACAACTTGTATTTGGTCTTGAAGATTAATATACTTTTCCAAAAGTTGGTTGGAAAAATTAATATACTGAAAACTGCATAATATATGAGATTTGTAAAATATTTGGGGCGGAATGGCAACAATTTGGACGAACTGGAGAGATTAGGGTGAGTGAAATACATCAGAAAGCGAAAGACACATTCAGGATGATTTTATTCATATGTGGAATATAAAGAAGAAAAAATAATTTGACAGAACAAACCCTGAAAATGTAACTGCAGAATCAAGGTGCTGGAAGGGGAGGAAGGGTGGGAGTAGTATCCAAGGTTAGGGGGTGGGGCTGTAGTCTGGGGTAAAGGACTATGGATGCTTTGATAGTAAGAGCGATGAGGAAGTGTCAACCTGCTCCCCTAAATCATATATAGTGATGCAAACCAATGTTACCTCAATGAAGAATACATAGATAAATAAAATGTGAAAAAATAATAAAAGGCAGAGTGAATAATTTAAAAAACATAAAAATGGGGGGCAGTATAGTAGAAATGCCATTGAAAAACAAGTGGCTGTAGCACTGAGGATGCCAGGCCTGTTCAGTGTGTATGTTTTGTCTAAGAAAAATGCCAAGGTGTTTTTATGGATTTAAACATGAACAGTTTAATCCAGTATCCCTTGTGAGAGTATAATTCCATGGAATGTTAAATTACAATTTATTGGCATGGCTGCTAGAACAGTTAATTTAAGAATAAATTAAACCGCCCTGTCTGATTCCCAGGGGAGATGACCTGCATTCCAGTGGCAGCCTACACTCTGGTCCAGAGGTGGGAACAATGCTCTGAGCAACTCAGGTAAATGACTAAGAATGCTTTGTCTGCTGCAACATGCCTACTTCTTCTGTGAAATGCATTATTCATCTTTGTAATGTATGATTACCCCCTAAGTTAGGGGGTACTTCTTGATATACTCTATTTTCCACATGGGGACTTTTTTTTTTTTTTTTTTGCTCTAAGTATATCAGTATGTAAAGACAGACCTGAAAGCCGAGCATTGAACAGTGACCACATATCTGAGGCCTCCAGAAGGGTAATGGAAGAGAAGAGCACAATGGACAATGGGTGCTTTGGTGGTGGGAGAACAATGGGGACCCCAGCTCCAGTGGAGATCCTGTGCTTCCCCAATACTAACAACAATGTCAAGAAACTAACAAGGGTGTAAAACAATGGTACTTCATTAAGAAAAAAAAAATAGAAACAATGATATCAGAACAGAAAGAATAAGCTAAAAAACCACAGAGCTTAGAGTTGAACAATTTTGCATTTTATTAATTTGTAATTTTTTAGAAATGAATTCATTCATTTTGAATTAAGAGTTTGATGTTATTCTGATATATGCCTGACTCCCTAACATAAAATTGATTAAAAAAAATGTATCTCCTTTCTCCTTACATTGGAGATTTTTGATAAATACTTGTGAGTAACCATCTTGTCAGTGATATCTCCCTCTGGGAGATATCACTTTGTCTCTCCATTTTCTAGTCAAGCCCAGATCTTTTCAAGGCCATTGTCACAAGTAATTAGCCTGCTGTAGAGTAGCTAGAGGGGAAAATGAAATGGGCACAGCGACTGTACATGGGGCCAGTCATCAGACTCTGTACAAGACCTCACAGCCTCCTGAACCAGATGGAGGCAGGTTCAGGTTTCTACACCCAGAGACCTCTACTGGATTAGGAATGTATTGGTCACAATACAATAGAGAAGGAGGAACATCTGTCTGTTTCCACAACCCAACAATCCAAAGAGTTTTCTCTTACGAAAATCTTCAACTACAGTTGTGGGAAGCAGTAATAATACCTCACTTGGCCTATGGACGGAAGACCCACTGTATATTCAGTAGCAGAATTTTCATCTGGGGGTGACCTTTTTTGTACAGATTCTCTCCCACAGAGTGAATAAGGCTTTTACCCTTTATTGTGGTTTTTACAATCATGGCAGAAGCCAACTGTTTGGAGAGAATTAAAATGTTCTCAGTGATTTCTTTCTCAATAGGCTTTTCCAGTCTACCATTTGTCCAGCCAGCACTATTTTCAGGGTGACATGTGTTTATGCTTTTTTTGGGTTTCATATCCACAGTTTGGCCTCTTTCCCTGGCCCTTAGCCCCCTTCCTCCTTGCTCTTCCAGCAGAAAAACAGAGATGCTTTCATGTCTTTGTGACTTCTAAGGACAAATGCCCAGCCACACTCTCCTAGTCTACATTACTCCACTATAGGAAAGTTAAGATTGCACACACACACACACATACACACAATCTCTTAATTCTTTGTTGCCCTTGGGTGTATATCAGGAGTTGAGTTCAGTATTTTAATTTCTTTTTAAGCACTCTCTTTGAAGGGATAATTATCTGTTACAGAAAGTGACTGTTTTCTTGTTCTGTATGTATTTAAATCTGGTGGGCATAATCTAATCTTCCAACCAGAGATGCTTCTGTACACCTTCCTCTTTTCCTAATGCTACTTCTCCCCATTTACCTCCAAGGATACACCTTGCTGCCCCAAGCCCCAAAGACTTGTGTATAAGTCATTCAATTTGTATTTTACTGTGGTTGTGGGGGCTGCATGCTGTGGTTTGTTCTATGTCCATTACGATTTCACTACAATCATTTTATTTGGCATCTATAAATCAGTTAAGAATCAACCCAAAGAATGTATCAGTAGCTCTTGTAGGCTTCACCTGTGTGAAAAATAAGCAACTTGGGTGATTCAAGAATAGTTTAATATTTGAACTTTGTCATGAAAGAGTTGGGTTTGGTGCTTTTCTTATGAGAGAAAGTTGAAGTAGTTAAGCAAGCAAAGCTGATCATCTTATCAAAAGAGATTGAAGTTTGAGTAGTGTCACATTCAATTTTTTCTTTAAAAATCAAATTCTTTTATATCAAATTATTTCTGCATTATTATAAGCCAGTTATACCTCAATGATAGTAGCAATAATTGACCAAATGAACTACAGTATTTAATTTAAAAGATATGTTATTTTATATATTACTGTCTTTATATCATCTCAATTTAAAAAGTAACACTTTTTTAATATTTGGAAAATACAGTAAAATATTAAGAAAATAAAAAATATTAAATTTTAGGAATAACCACTACTAGTATTTTTATATGTGTACTTCTGATATATATCTACTATAAGAAAAAATGTTTATGTATACAAGTATATTTGATTATGCTGACATATTCCAGTATGCAGTGCACATATACTCCTTTGGTGTCAATATAATTTCAGTATGTTTGCATTTAGGATGTATTTATATATGAGTGATGTCTGACATTTCCACTGTTAAATAATATTCAATTTATGACATATTCTAATCTGATATTGGCCATTTAGAGATTTTATAATTTTTCAATCTAAATAATGATTTGAGAAATATATTTGTAGACACGTCAATTCTCAGCCGAGGTAGACAGAGCTATTTTGTTTTCTTGTTTGCTCTCATACAGTAAAGGAGTGCCTTTCCATGATGTAGTTAGTATCACTTAAAAACAAAATTTGTTCTTTTGTTAGTCATTTCTCTTAGAAAGGTTCCCAAGAGTAGTTGAAGTGCTGCTTGGTGAAGCTTAGTGTTACTAAGTTTAAGCAAGTCAGTGATGTGCCTTACAGAGAAAATGGGTGCAATATGTAGAATGAGTTATATTGCTGTTGACTGGGAATTATTCAATATAGTAATCATGTATATTAGTTAAGGTGTCTTTATGCATAAGTATATATTTAAAAAAGGTTGATGATATCAACTGTTGTTATTAATATATGGACTAGAGAGAAACTAAAGAAAGTTTCAAAGACAAACTTTTTTAAAAATACATTTTAAATAAAGTAATATTTTATAATTAATACATTAATAAATTAACATTGACCTACATTGTTTCAATAAGAGAGTGTTGGAAAACTTTAAAACCAACTTTTGAAAGCTGACCATAGAACTGAGGCCTAACGAGGAGGTGGGAGAGGGTGGGTAATATAGGGGAGGAAGAGGGCACAACAGACTATGAAGAGGGCTATACCTGGGTGGAGGGATGTGATCATGATCACACCTGAAGGGGGAGATTCTTAACTTCTAAATTATTAATAGCAATGTAAACCGATGATACAACTGTAAAAACATATTGAAAAAAAAAGTAAAAATGTTATGCAGTGGTTGGTAAATAAAATGGAGTAGAAGATCCTCACTCTATTTCTTTGGAGCAGTGGCTCAGCATTCTCAGTGTTCAGTGATTTTATAATAAATATACCAGTAGTAACATTGACTGTGTGTGCTCAGAGGCACTGATAAAGTGTATCACCGAACACATCCTCTTTCTCTGCCATTTTCTCTCCAATTTTTTTCACCTTTTGGTCACACACCTTTCTTTGAGAATTTTGCATATTTCACTCCACTCTATTGATAGGATATTTCTGTAACATTAAACTGGTTTTTACTGCCTCCAGGGAGGATTATTATTCTTGCATGTTGGTGCTGTGCTTTTATCTGTTTGTGTTTTTCTGGGTATTCATGTAAAGAATCAGAACTCTTAGACTGATTTGAACAATTTACAGATTATTTTGGTTAAGTTTTTATTTGCTTGATATGTCATGAGGTATAGTTTAGCATAGCAGCATGGAGACACAAGTATGTTTTCTTATGCAATTACTTTGATGATTAAAAAGGAACTCTACAGAATGTGAACCAGGGGGAAAAATGTGGTTTCTCCCTAAAGTAGGTTTATTGATGCCCACTGTGGTCCTACTTATAGAAAGAGTTAATGATTATAATTGAATTGACCTCACCTGCCACAGTACTGGTCTCAGTATGGGTTAGGTGACACAACCAAGAGATTCCTTGACTCAAAGGAACTTACCTTTATTGATTTGGGTGGATGTTGAAAACATTATCTTACCTAAAATTTATGTAGACCAAATAATATAGGCATTTAGATAGTCATTGTAAGACAGTAGCTAAGGACTTTGTTAGAGACTATTTGTGTTTTAATCCTGCTTCTGTAACTTATAAGAATAATAATGGGACATATTTTAAGATTTTTGTAAATTCAGCAAGAGTTAATTCATCTAAAGGAACTAAAAGAACTCCTATCATGTAATATATAATAGATTTCGTTTGTTTGCATGACTACAGCCGTCTTTGAAGTGAAGAAACTCAAGCTCAGAGACATTGTTTCTGTGTCTTGACCCTGTGTTTCCCTGTGTAATTCTTGAAGCCCATTTTGAAACCAGCCCCAAATCTAGAACTGGCCTGTCAGCAACCCCTTACAGTTCTTGTGCAACGAATCCCACTGCTATGGACATGTTGAGAAATGGTTCCCAAATCCTACAGGCTTAGTCTAAGGGACTGATGTAGTCATCTCTCCAGCCTTCTGACAATGGGTTTTGGCACAGAATAGCCAAAAGACTAATTAAATCCATGGTTCTGGTCACTCAATAACTATGTGACCTCAGGCAAATTACTTTATCTGACTCACAAATTTATCATCTTATTAACACAGTGTTTGTCTATGATACATAAAAGTTCAAGGTTTTAATGTGATTATACATATCATGCACATATACATCATACATGATGGTGTATTAAATGCACTCTTCTATTTATCCTCCATTATGACTCACATTATCATATGTATGTACAAAGCATGTTCTCAAAATGTCTCATCACTAAGATAAAATTACAGTCTTTCAAAAGTTTTAAATTAAGAAAACAAGATCAAAGAAAAAAGAGGAGCTTTTGTTTCAGGCTAAAAGGCTCTAAGGGTGAGATTTAGGATTTTCCCAGAACATGGTCACTAATTTCTAACTCTGTTTTCCTAACCTAGGTAAATTCATTCTTATTGTTGTGGAGTTATCATTATAATGAAGAAGGGACACGGACGTGTCTTCTACATTGAGAGTTTTATGCTAATACAGTTAGTCTCTGTGTGTCTGTACAATACTCACTGTAGTCACGTCAATAAAAATTACATCCTTTAGATGAATTTTTAGTTTCATAAAAACACTTCATCAGCCCTCCCTGGTGGCGCAGCGGGTTAAAACACTGCACTGGGAAGCTAAAGCCACTTCTGCATGAGTTCAATTCCCACCTGCCCCGGAGGTGACCACATGGTGTGGCAGACCTCTCCTGACCCGCCCGCTGCTCCCCTCAGCAGTGTACTTCGTGGATCTGCCTGTTCTGCTCCCCACTCTGTCTCTGGTGAAGCCTCTCACCGCCCCTGTACCCCGGTTCTGTATGCATAAATAAATAAATCTTTAAAAAAAAAAACACTTCATCTTTGAAAAAAAAATCCTACACTTATTTAAATAACTAGAGGAAAACAAACATCTTTCAAGGTAAACTCCTAAATTGGGGGTATGGGAAATACCTACCTACAGACACTTAAAAATATATTCAGGCCCAATATTAGGTCTGGAAGTTCTTAATTGATTGATGAGCTTTATGGCTAAATAGCATCTATATTGATGGAATTAACAGACCAAACATGCTACCAGGTGGATTCTAACATGCATGGCTATAGCTTTAGACCACAATTTTGTAAGTTTAACTGTTTCTCCTGATAGAATAGACATTTTCCTTTTGTTCAGCCATGTTAAAATCCAGTTTCATTATGTTCTATGGTGAGGGAAATTGTGATGAGGGTATGATTACATTTCTTTCTCTCTGCCAAAGGATTCAGTACTTGGACAACCTCTTATACTTTTTTGGTATGTATTAAGATTCCTTCCTCCAGATTCTATTAGCTCTTGACTATTCATAGCCCAAGAATGGACTACTTTCTAGCTCAGATAATCAGTATCTTGCACAGTAGTTAATTCTATATATCAACTTGACTGAACTGTGGAGTACCCAAACATTTGACCAAACATTATTTTCAGCATGTGAGAAAGTTTCTGAATGAGACAGACAACTATATCTATAGACTAGATGAAAGCAGATTGCTTTCTCCAATGTGTTTCAGGTGCAGACCTGAACAGAACAAAAGAATGAATGAGTGGGAATTCTTCTTGTTTGATGGATTTACCTAGAACTTTGATATTTTGTAGCCTTCAGACTTGTGTTGAAATGTCAGTTTTGGGTTATTTTAGGTTTTTTGACTAGAGTTTATACCATTGACCTTCTTAGGACATTTTACTAGAATTAGAACTACACATTGGTTTTCCAGAATCTCCAGCTTGTTGACTAGATTTTCAGATTTCACAGCCATCAAAATCACATATGTCAATTTCTTATCATAAACCTCTCTGTCTCTCCCTCTCGCTACAGATAAATGATAGAGAGATCTTAGTAGGACTACTTCCTTGGAGAACTCTGATAAAAATTATAAATAATCCTACTTACTAACTTTCCTCAAGTAACATTTTTGGTGAACCAGGACCCATCCTAAAACATGTACTCTTGTCCAATGATATATGGTGACTGATCATACTAAAACTTATATTCTCACTTTTGAATATCGTTTATAAAAAAATTTCCAATAAACCTATGACACTTATTATTATGGACACTATAAAACTAGTGTGGTTACTCAAAAAATGATTGAGAAATTTTATGGGCATTTGTAGAGTAATAGGTTTCAAAAGAGGAGTAAGGCATTTAAAAGTAAGAAGAGAAATGAAAACTTTTGTTCTGAAAGTATTTTGTCTTTTTTTATAAGTTCCATATGTAAGAGTGAATTTGCTTTGTCATCATTCATTTTAATTTATTTGTTGTCTAATCTTCCAGCACTAGTATGTGTGGTTCTTAATGAAAATAGCTTAATTCCCAGTAGAAAAAGTGTCCAATTGTTTTAATTTTCTTTATCACAGCTATTAAGCAACTCTTTCATCTTTGCAGTGTATCAGCTCTTGTTGCATTTGAAATCCTTCAGAATAAAATTTAGCTAAATCATGAGGCGAGTATTGACTTTGGAACACATGGGTGCTGATTCAATGTTCAGGGTCGTGTAGGGAGAAAGACTGGGCTCTTAATGAAGGCTCCGGTAACTGGAATTGCTGATCTACTTGGCAAAACCTTTGACTGTCATCTGGGATTTTTATTGAACAACCAGTCCATTACTCTCTTTGGTTGAGTTCTGATTGGGTAATTTCTTTTATTTGTTAATTAATTAATTGTTTTAATGACATACCTTTTTCTTATATCCTTGTTATTATTATTATTTTATATTTATATATATAGTATTCAGGACCTCTTTTCTCAGCTGTGATCATAATAGTCTTCCCACCACCAAAGTACCCGTAGTTCACCATCATAGTCCATAGTGCTCTTCCTCTCCCTGTTTTTTATCCTTTTTTTCTCTTCTTCCTCTCTCCTTCCCTTCCTGGGTATCTCAGATCTATGGTTAGCTTTTCAGGTTTCAGTGTCAGTTTATTACTCTTTTTGGTTTCATTCTAGTTGGAGAGTTCTATCTAATATGAACTCCCATTTTTTTTCTTTATTTTCTTCCAGAAATGGCAGAGCTATTTCAAACATATAGTGGACACCAATTCTTCAAAAAGTGTGAGGGAGCCCTACCACTAGGAGTGGTTTTCCACTGGTCATCTGTTTGACTGGGCAGCTATTTTGTCTCTCACTGTTTATTTTCTCTGTATATAATTTTTCTTTTCTGCTTCAGATGGTATATGCAAAGATCGATCTAGACTCTAATCATGCGAAAAGGAAGAAATTTATGTAATTTAGAGATTCATATCCTGGGAGTCATAAAGAAATATTATGGATTTGTGAAATTCTGGAATACAGAAAATACTTAAAAAGGAAACTGATTGGTTGGATGATATCACTGGTAATTCTTTTTTGAAGCTCCATCTTCCACATGGGGATCCAGAGATCTCCTGGAGAGCAGGACAGAGTTAGGGAACACACACACACACATACACACACACACAGCCTTAAAGCCTAAGCCTTTCACTCATGTTCAGGTGAAGTAGTCCAACTATACTGAGTCCAAAAGTCCAGAGAGTGGGGAGAACGTGGTCAGTTTGTTTTCTATTTAAAAAGGAAAGTCCTCTCTGACATTTAGGGTGTCTTATGTGGACATGGACACACATCTACCAATGGTAAACTCCCTTGTGTTTTATTTCCCCATTTGCAAAGTTCTTTGATCCAAAGGCCTTATTTCCTTGTGTGTCTTGGCATTTTATCTGCTGGAGAAAGCAAAGGAAACTTCAGTTCCTGTGTGTAGAGGAGTGTGAAAGAGAAGACATGAGGAGGTCTGGATTCTGGATAAAATATCTAAAAACAGACACCAAATTTCATTATCAGTCAGGAAAAGAAATTATAAAAATATCTCTTTTATTCTAATTTTGGTTTTGGAAGGAGTGAAAATGGGAAATAGAAGATGTGAGAGGAGAAACATTTTCCCAGTTTTGTACATTGAGGTTTATCTATTACTTTTATAAAATTCTCAAAGGAATACATGACAAAAATGATTTAAGAATCATGGCTTACATGAAAATTTCCCATTTGGAAATAAAGAAACTGATATTCAGTAAAATGGTGGGAATTGCCCAAACACACAGGCAGAGGCGATGGGTAGAATACAACAATAAACACATACTTCACTATTCTCTTTATTTCCCATTATGTGTGACAGTAGTGAATTAAATATCACATATAAAGGGAGATTTAAAAACAATTCTCAAGCAAGATGACATATAAATTCTAATTAGGATTCTGTTTACGGAGGAACTAATGTTGTTCTTATAAGACTTAAGCCCTCTCCCTTTACCCAATCTGTAATCCCAAGTCAGGGAATGTAGTTTTGGAACTGATTTGATTTTTGGCTGATGACAACTATGAATGACAGCCACAAATGATTACTATCTCAATATTTACTCTTACCTGTAATGGGAAAACAAGAATGGTTTGTGCTGGGAGTAGTTGTTAGATAATGGTTTATAGATGGGAGGCAGAGAGGAAAAGGAGAGAATTTCACTTTCCTTTTATAAATTAAAAAATAGCTTGATAAAATATTCATTCACTTAGCCTTTTTGACCATATTTTCAATTTTAATCCATGCACATTATAATTCACATATATAATCATAATTATGAATCTATATAAAACCAAGATTTATATATATTGTAATTATAAGGCTCCTTACTTGTATTTTTAATTCATTTATTTTTGCAAGATCATACAATTGTAATGCTTCTTAAAGTCAGCTTAGAATAACCTGAATAAGATTTAAATTTACTATTTTTATAATGTCACATTTTTTTTGAATAACTACCTTTACTTTCTCTTTTGGTGAGGTAGCATCACTAAGCTTTTGTTTACCTGAAAATGAGTTTATTTTGCCTTCCTTTTGCCTACATATAGAATTCTAGATGAACAGTTCTCTTCTCCCTGCTCTTTAAAAATATCATTCCATCGTTTTGTGGCCTTCATAGTTCCTGTGAAGAAGTCAGCTTAGTAGCTGCCATTTGCTTTCTTATATGTAATATGTCTCCTCTCCACAGAATTCTTTTTAGGTTTTTCCTTTATTTTTAATTTTCAGCAGGTTGACTGTGACCTGATATGAATTTTTTGTGTGTCAGTGTTTATACTGCTTAAGATTATCGTATCTGATTTTGAAAACATTTCAGCTTACATTCTTCAAATTTTTTTATTTCCCATCAGCTTTCTCCCTCTTGTGACTACAGTTATATATACAGTAGCCATGTAGCCTTACCCTACTTGTCACTGCCATGTTCTTCATTTATTTGAATACATTTATTGTGCTTACCTTTGTACATTTTCTATTGATGTGTTTTCAAGTTTATGGTCTTCTCTCCAGTTGAGTCCAGTCTGCTATTCAAACCATCCAAAAAATTATTTAATTTTGGTTATGGCATTTTTTGTTTTAAGCCTTCCATTAGGTTAGTTTTAGCTTTGATATATAAACACCTTTAGAATTTTGATATGATAATTTCAGTATATAAAATTCTTTCCACATAACTTCTGAAATTCCCCAACTTTTTGTTACATCCATTTTTTTCTATAAAAATATATATATATATTTTCTTTTTACCATTAACATATTGATCATTAGTGCATCTTTTTACAAGATTTATTTATTTATGCACACAATAACAGAGAAGTACAAGTGGGAGGTGCAGGCGTGAGAAAATTCACCAGAGACAGAGTGTGAGCTGAACAGACAGATTGATCAAAGTACACTCCTGGAGGGACTTGTCTGCACCTGAAGAACTATGGCTTGCTCCTTGCTACTGTTAATGCCAACTAAGTTGGCAGGCCATGGAGGAGACTGAGTTCTAGAAGTAGGAACAGTCCTTTTGTGGCCTGTCTGCCTCCAGGACGACACTCTGCACTTAGAAAAGTTTTGGGTTAAATATCACACACCTTGATCACTGGTACTTTAAAGTTACTATTTTTTTTAAATATTATCTGAGATCCTAAGCACTGCTATGAGAATGTAAACTGATGAAGTTTCCGTGGAAATAATATGGGGAATCCTTAAAAAACTAAATATAGAAATACTACATGATCCATCAGTAGCAATTATAGGAAATTATCCAAGACTATGAAAACACTAATTCTAAAGGATATTTGCATCTCTGTGTTCATATCAGCATTGTTGTCAGTAATTAAGGTGTGAAAACAAACTAATGCCACCAACGAATGACTGGTTAAAGAAGTTATGGTGCATATACTTGAGGAAATACTACTCAGCTGTTAGAAAAGATGAAATCTGACATTTTGTGATAACATAGATGGAACTTGAGATGATTATGCTAAGTAAAATAAGTCTGAAAGTAAATGCCAATTGCCAGATGATTCCTTTTATGTGTGGAATATACATAAGCAATAAAACTAATAAAACTAATACAACAAAGATGACTCATGTGAAACTAAGGTGGTTAGCAGAGAGAATGGGGACAAGAGGGTTGTAGGAGAGGCTTGGGGCGGGGATGGGAGCATCAACCTGATCCAGGGAATTGCAATGGAATATTGGTGGTGGATGCTGTGAGGCTTATAAATATGCTGATATATGAAGCTGTACTGCTGCAATTTATATAGTGCTGCAAACACAATTAACCAATAACAGTTTATTTAATAACATTTTATACAAACATGTTACTAAAAGTGTGCTTATAAGCCTGTTTGGGCATACACACACATGAGCATTACAAAGAGAAAAGAAAGCTGGGGAACATAATATGGGCCAGAGATATCAGCAAACAAGCAAGAAAGAAACAAAAAACAGCTGGATGAGTGGGACCTGCTTAGCATATTGAAGAAAGATTAACTTTGAGGACTTGTAGAAGAACTGTAAGTGAAAAGCAAGGCTATTTGAACCACAATTCTTGAAAGGCAGGAGGTTGCCTGAGCAGGAAAGGGCAGGAGACATGACTAAAATCAGGAGTTTGCAATTCTGTATAATGATTAATTTAACTCTGTAATCAAAACTCTTACCCAGAACACCTATTGTATGCCTTCCCCCACACTTCAGAAGCGAGAGGCGGCTTCTGTGGAGAAGTTGGAACATCTTATCTTAGGCCAGAGGTTAAGCACTGAGAATTATGTATTTCAAGAGAAAATATATAAATGGTAGGGATATTCTTGGCTTTCCTTCCCTACTCTCCAGTTAAAAAGTTGGCAGTCAGCCTTGTATCTCTCTTGGCATGAAAGCAGGTGATTCTTTTCTGGAGAAACTGACACAAGAGAAACATCCATTTAGGAGTCCACAAACAAAATGACTATGACCTGGCCAAATTTGTAATGACAATGTGATAGTTTCAACCTACTTTTTTCAGAAGCTAGTGAACTAAATAGATTAAAAAAAAGAAGAAGAAGAAAAAGAAAAGAACAATAACAACAAAAATCTTGAATTTAAAGCTATAACAATTTTGATACATAACTGTTATATCCAATGGAAATTAGCAAAAACTGGCTCTATTAATAAAATTTGACTGTGTGTTTGGCCCCAAAGGAAAAAAAATCTTCATAAATTTCCATAATGTACAAATTTTATTGAGTTCTAAAGGAAACATAATTTCTGAGACTTAACTTTGCCATCTGGTTAGATCTATTGCAAGATATTCTCATTTCGTTTGGAGCACCTACTGTGTGTAGTGCTGAGGTTTGATGCCGAAACCATTGTGAGACAATTTGGATATGATCCAGCTCCTTTTGTGTGGATTTACAAATGGGCAGATATGAGATATGAGAAACAACTGAGCCAGCGAGAGAGTGAAATGTGGATAAGCAGAAAGAGAAAGAAACAGGCTTCCATGAGCCCAGGGCAGCTTCTCAGGGGGTCACATGCAAGGGTAGGGTGAGAAAAAGAAATAAAGTAAATCATAAGTATTAATAAAATTTACTTCTTGGTTTCATATAACAGAACTTATTGTTGCTCTTTTAAACAGCAAAGAAATGAATTGGAAGGATAATAGGAAATCTACACAATTTACTGTAGGGAGGAGAACCAGGCAAGATGCAGGGAAGGCCACCATCTAGCTGGGGCTATCTTGTGGGTCACCACTTGAGACTGCTGCCACCAGAATCATGTTGCTGCTCTCCCTCCTGGGCTCTCCACATCAATGCCCCATATCATTGTGAATACTTCTCACTGTACCTACATTTGTCAGACCTCTCCTGATACTCAAAATCTGGGAGAAACACATTAGATTGGCTAACTCTTGGTCACATGCCCATTCTCTAACCATTATGTTGAAGCTGGAAGATACCATCACCATTCCACAGAGTCCTCCACACAGAGACTGGTCTTAAAATTAGTCATGCTGAATGCCATCTAGTACAGAGCAATAAGAGTCTACTATTTGAAATAGCAAGAACAACAATAATAACAAAAGCAAATTTAAAAAAATCTCATATTCACATGATTATTTTATACAGTTTTAAAAAACTCAAGTTAAAAATGAAATCAGTCTTTTTGGAGAAGAAAAGAAATGTGAGTAAAACATCAAAACCACCGAAGTATACTTTGAATCGACTTTTTCACCAAATGTATATATTAGGGAAAAACTTAAAGCATTTTGTTCAATAAGCTGAGGAAGTAAATACTTTCAATAAAAGAGAGAAAATTTAAAGCTATAATAATTGAGTGGAAATAGAAGTAAAAATCACAAATCTTTTGCCTTAATGAAGCAATAGGCCTATGTTATTGGAAAAAAGAATTTTAGCACATCTTTAAGGACAGATAGTTATTCTTTAGCTGCTGAAACAGAAAAATGTGAGATGTTCCTCAGCTTATTCATGTTCCCATGAAAATAACTGGACAAGGGGATTATAAAGAAAGCTATAAATCAATTTCATTGTGAGCATTAATGCAGAATCTGTGTTATGGTATTTACAAATTAAATACAGTGTGCATTAACAAAATAACTACTTTCCAAGCATGGTTCATATAACAGAATTGCTAAAAAAATTTGACAATTGGAATCTATTACTCTAACATACTAATTGGACAAATATATTATATTTCTCCCCAAAAGATGTCACAAAAATTTGGATAACAATTAACATTCAATCCTAATTTTAAAAAGAGTCATCAATCTAAGAATAGAAAACTGTTCCCTCAGGCTGGTAAAATACTCCATCAGAAAACTACAGCATAGATTTTAATAATTTCTGAAACATCAGGCTCATCCCTTGTAAATCACTATGTCAGACACTGTTGGTTGTGCACATATTATTCATTTCTTTTTACCTCCTTGCTAACTAAATATCAACAGTTTTTCTGGGAGCCAAGATGCCTAGTTAAGTATGTGTTTTCTCAGCCTCCCCTTCTGTTGAAGATGGTCACAGGATCGAGTTCTGTCCACAACTTGTATGTGGAGTCCCTTGTGCATTCCAGGAAAACTTCTTTTTTCCTTTTTTCATAGACAGAGGCATCAGACTGTCCCTAACTGCCTCTCTTCTCATTGCCTTCATTTTTGGAAAGGAGTTATTTTGCAGCCAATAAATAATGTCTTAGAAAAAGACCAACATACTAAGGAAGGTGCTGAGAACTATCTGCTGAGTCTCAGTGTTGGCACATTTCTTGGGTAGCTGTAGCACAGGCAGCATTTAGTTGTGGAGGGGGTGGGAAACAGGTTCCTCATGATGGACCACACTTCTCACTGAAACACCCAGATACGGCACAAGTGTGCCCGCTTGAACACATGCTACTTTGAGTTTATAGACAATATAGTGAGAACAATAAAATAAAAACTATAGACAATGTCAATAAGACAAGTCTTAACCACCAACAGGCGGGGAATATATACAAAGGGTATGGGGTGTGTGTAAATGCAGTTGAAATTGTTAAATTAAAAAATGAAGAAAAGGCCAGCTCTCTTAATTCCTTCCTTTTTTAAAAAAAAAGATTTATTTATTTATGCATACATAACTGGGGTACAGGCCAGAGAAGCAGAGGAGGTAAGAGGCTTCACCAGAGACAAAGTGGGGAGCAGGACAGGCATGTTGATGAAGTACACTGCTGAGGGGAGCAGCGGGCAAAACAGGAGAGGTCTGCCATGTCCCGTGGGTCAACACTCTGGCCAGGGTTTTGAACTCATGCTGCAGTGGCTGTAGGTAGCTTTGTAATGCTTTGCTTTAACCCAGTGCACAACCAGGGAGGACCCTGATTCCTTCCTTACTGTTGTCTAGAATTGTATAGAAGAGCCATGGTGGCTAAGATCCATAGTGGCTAAGATAGGGGAAGCAATCTTTCTTAAAACAACTATTAATTAACTCAGAATCCCTTCCAATCTTGCCATTCTGGTGGTCTTTTGATGTGGGGGTGCAAACTGAGCATGTGAAGGATGTTACAAATTTTGGGGACAAGAAAAGCAATACTGCAGATAGACATGGATACATCCAAACCAGTGGAGGCACAAATACAACACAGGGAATGTAATCAGGTTGTGTAGGGGTTGATGTTTAGAGAAGTACCTTGTGACAGGGACAAAAGTGATGATACTGTTGAATCTCTCCAGTCTTTCCAGTGTTCTTAATCTCTCTGCACTGAAAGGTAAACTTGTTGAAGAACCTCCACCCTGTCCCAAATTTTATTACAGAATTGGAGGTTAGGAAGGTAAGAAATTTAAAGAGATACTGGATTTTCTATCAGTGAGACAGTTGAATCAGATATGACTAAAGATGTTTCTCTAATTGCTGAAGATATTCACAATGGTGTAAATTATGAAATTTGTATTTGCCCTTAAAATGTGAAATGTCGGGCCCTCCCTGGTGGCGCAGCGGGTTAAAGCACTGCACTGAGAAGCTAAAGCTACTTCCACATGAGTTAGATCCCCGCCTGCCCCGAGGTGACCACATGGCGTGGCAGACCTCTCCTGACCCGCCCACTGCTCCCCTCAGCAGTGTACTTCTTCGATCTGCCTGTTCTGCTCCCCACTCTGTCTCTGGTGAAGCCTCTCGCCACCCTTGAGCCTCTGGCCTGTACCCCAGTTCTGTGTGCACAAATAAATAAATCTTTTTAAAAAAATGTGAAATGTCACTACAGTATAAAATGTATTGTTACATTTAAAGTCTTTACTCTGTATCCACTTATCAATTATCTATCTAGCTAGCTAGCTAGCTATCTACCTACCTGCCTGCCTACCTATTTTAGGCATTTTCTGTACCAGTACACATCGATTAATTCATTCTTTTAAAGTGTTTTCCAAGATCTTATTGTAAGAATCTATAAACACTTACCCGTATTTGTCTCTGATCGAGAAACATATGGAGTCTTACTAGGTTTCTTCCTTCCAAGAAAGACTATCCTTGCAAATGTATCTTGGCACCTTTGTATATATATATATATATCTATATATATATATATATATATATAGTAGGATGAATTCCTAGAAGAAAAATTGCTGGATCAAAATGTACATATAAAAAAATGGGCTTTTCTGCCAAATTGTCCTCCAATAATTTATAGTCATCAAAACATTGTTCAAGTGATTCTATTTCCCTACTGGCAAATGTTGAATATTCTCAAACACTTATAACATAGCCAATCAGATATACAGAAAATTGGTTCTTTGTATCACTTTCTTTTGAATTTTTTAAAAACATGAGTGGTTGAGAGTGTTTTAAGATTTGCTGGCCATTTTAATTTCTCAGTAGTCTTTGAGCTGTTAGCATAACAGATTTTTATATTTGTTTGTGACTTACCATTGTTTCTGCTAGAATATGCCTTCTCCCCTCTCAAGGTGTTGCTCAGATTCAATTTTCTTACTTTGTACATTTCAGGGGTTTTAACCCCAAGCTATATTCTTTCAAGTTTTAATATATCTAAAAATATTTAAAAAAATTTTCTTTGCATAGCAAAAGGATCAAATTTTCCTTCCTATAGTTTTTAAATAGCACAATACTTGAATTGAATTTTGAGGGATGAGCTTGAATTCTAGTTTCCAAGTGAATAGAGAACATTCTGGAGCGAAAGAACATTTGGAGAAATTTTAGGACACCTATTTTTATTAGATTTACCTTTGCATATAAAGGATGAAGAAAAAACTGTATGTTGAAAATAAGGCTATAGTTAAGGAAGAAATAAATCAGGAGGCTAGAGAAGTAGAAAAAAAATGCAACACTTGGGCCCTCCCTGGTGGCGCAGCGGGTTAAAGCACAGCACTGAGAGGCTAAAGCCACTTCCGCATGAGTTCGATTCCCGCCTGCCCCGGAGGTGACCACATGGCGTGGCAGACCTCTCCTGGCCCGCCCACTGCTCCCCTCAGCAGTGTGCTTCGTTGATCTGCCTGTTCTGCTCCCCACTCTGTCTCTGGTGAAGCCTCTCGCCGCCCCTGCACCTCTGGCCTGTACCCCAGTTCTGTATGCAGAAATAAATAAATCTTTAAAAAAAAATGCAACACTTTATGACATCATTTTGTAGTTGAAGAAACTGATAAAAATGGTAAGATCATATAAAAAGACACTAAAATTATACAAATAAAGAGCCAACACCAAAGGCAAGCAGAAAGAATTCAAAAGAGCAAAAAGAGAGAGACATTTAGGCTTAACAAAATAGATGATAGATTAACTAAATACATATAGGTTATATGGACAGATGGATAATAGATAGAAATAGATGTATAGCTACAGAAAGCTATAGAGAGAGATAATGATGATAGACACATAGATGATAACAGAGAGAGAGAGAGAGAGCCAGACGAGAGAGAGGGAAAGACTTGAATTTGGCTAACAAAAAGTAATTGATGATTCAAAGAATACAGTGAGCATGAAACTGTAGACTGTTTATTTGAGGAACTTGGTTTAAATAATTTGCTAGTTGTGATTGACAGGTTTCCCCCAAGTGCTGAAGATGGATTTGGGACTTAATTTAAGAAAATCTTATATTAGGCTACTATTTTCTAAACAATTGTTCCCTCTCTTGATCTAAATTTAAAATGTGATTTGTCTGATGATTTCCCAAGAAAGGGTATCAGTTCTGCTATTTGGGAAACATTCCTCACTACAGCACCAACTGTGGCCCTGTCACATGATGTCATAGCATATCAGCAGGGACAGCCTGCTCTGACAGGCCTCCTTTGCTATCTACTGATCACAAGCATTTATTTCCAGAGTATAATAATTACTGAAAATGAAGTCTCTCCTCAATAAATTTCCTATGACATTCTTTGAACGACCTCGATTTACCTCCAAGTGAGAAATATTCAAGCAAGAATTCCAGAGAGACCGGGTTTAACATAGCTCATATTATCTGTCCTTGGTAGTGGAAAATATTTTCTCTCTATTTGGATGGTTGGAGTCAGCCCCATGGGCTATTTCTTAGATGAAGCAAGGACATCATGCTTAGTTACAGCTGGGGTCTCCCCAGCTGTTGGCTTAGCTTATCTGAAATTGCTCAGGGATAGAGTAAATGTCATCGAGACGGTAAAAGCCAAGAGGTCCATCAGTAACACTGTGAGTGTTCTATTTGGTTTTATGTATCAGGCATTACAAAACAAGCTATCTTAAGTAACCCCCCCCATCTGTTTGCAAAATAACAAAAACAAAACCAAGCTAGTGATTAGATATTAATTCTAAGAACAGGTATTCTAGTTCTGGTGTTTACTCCATTAAACAGAGTTTGATATAGCCTCTTCTTACCTCTGCTTCCTCCTCTCCTGGCACAAACAGATTGTTACTGACCAAACAGAGCAGTGCCTTTGGAAACACTTTCTCTCCAATCTTAGGGTAACATTTCTCACTGAGTAGATATCCCTTCCATCTCCCTATTACCCCCTTTTAAAGCAATATAATTGCAAATGGGATGAGTGATTTACAGCTGCCTTCACTCATAAACCTGGAGAAAATTGCTTTTATACAGAACTGATTCTCACTTAGTGCTCTTAAATATTTCTGATTTTTCCATAAGCAAGATGTGCTGACCAGGGAGAGGGGCAGGCGTAATCCTTCATTAACTTGACAGCAGAAAAGTACTTGACAATGTCACCGTGTCCCAACTGCAGGCAGTATGTTAGAGGTGACTCTGTCTCTTTGTAGGGAAATGAAGATTGAATGAAGGAAGGTGTTCTTCCCTGAGTGAAAAATGGAAGGAAAGGAAACATGTATAAGGAATTGTGTATAATGCTTTTATTTACCATTAGCTACTATTTTCTGTCTCTGTGAAGTAGATAGGAGAATTGTAATTTCACAGGGCTTTAGCTGGGAGATTTAGCATACCTGCTAAAGCTACATGACAACACTTTTTGAATGACAGGCACTACCCGATCATCTGGAAAAGCGAACTTGATCATCTACCAGGTTGATCCCTTTGGAGGGAAGAAAGACTGAGCACATTCAGACTAGGTGATAATAATGTTCAAGTGCTCTAAAAAAAAAAAAAATCAAGGACAATTTAAAAAGTCCTTCCTATCTCATAGTGTCATAGTGTGCATTATCTACTTTGCTGTAGTCTTCACACATTTTATAGAAGTATATTTTATATTTTGACCCATCATCATATACACATATACATTTTCTCAAAGTTGTCTATTTTACTGGGGAAATGCTGATTTGTATACCACTAACTTGATTTCATGATTACTAATGGTGACCTGCCATTCCAGAACAGTGGACTATGGCAGAGGACTGTGGGTGTCTTTGTGGTGGGTGTGGTGTGATAACATACATTTGGAGAGGTTTGAACCTGTGCCTCTGAGCCCTATACAGTACTATAAACCAGTATCACATCAATAAAAATTAATAAAATATAAAATAAAAAGACAATATTTCCCTAAAAACATAAAAATTAACAGAAAAAAAGTGTTCATCACTACCCTCATCCAATCTTTTATATTATTTTTCAACTGTCTTTGACCTCCCACTAAACCTCCTCATCTCAAGACTTAACTAATCCATACACATTTTTTTTTTCAGGTTGCTCAGCTCTTTTTTTTTTTTAATACTCATTGAATCCAGGGCCTCCATAAAGAAAGGTTAAGACTTAGACTTGAACTTGACCACTCAGGTATATGTATTAAATTTTAAAAGGTGCAACTATTTGGTTTGTTTTGACTTTGTGGATGCCTCATGTCAAGGATATTAAACCACATTGAACTGTCTGATCCTGAGTTTAAAGACCCCACAAAATGTAAATTTTAATATGCCTGATAAATGTTCTGTGTTGATGGGAAGGCCTGAAAATGGAACAAAGCTTAGTAAACTACATAGCTCGCACCATGGACCTTTGGAGCTATTTAAGTCCACAGGGGCGATCCAGAACTTCTGGTACCAACCTTAGACGTCATAAATTATGCCACAAAGTTTCTCAAGACTTCAGCTTATGCTTCCTTTTTTTATTTTTATAGATTTATTAGCAGTCTTTGCACTGGCCTTATCATTCTGTTTCTGTAGCTTTCAAATGGAATGTCATATGTTTAGAGGTAAACTCTAAGGCCAAAGTAATTCTGTATAAATCTTAGTGGATATCTGTGCCATTCTTTGCTAATTATGACATGAGGAGTAAGTTCTAGAACCATCAGGAATTTGGGCGTCCTGATGCTGGTTATTCTAGGGGGTTCTAGGGCTGCTTACTTGTAGTATCCTCATGGGAAGCCAGAAAATAGAAACAGATGTGCCATAGGCCACAGTGAGGGACTTGTCTTTATTCTACTGTAATGATCCTTTTTAGTTTTCCTCACGGAATCATATGCATTGTATGAGCTAAAAAAAAATATGTATATGTATGTACTTAAAGAATTTGGCTTTTAAAAACAGCAGAAAAATTCTTCATTCTGATTAATGTTTAATAGAATAATGAGGGTGAGGTATGAATTGAGAGGTGTTTTCCTTAGGTTCTGCCTAAAGAAAATATTCAAAAAAGCTTCTTAATAGTTTCTACCTGTTTTCTAAAGCACTCAAAATCTCCTGAGCTAATACCCTCATTCCATCAAGGAACTTATAAATCCATTAATTTATATAACTGATGTTTTAAGATGCCAGGAAAGAAGTACTGCCTAGGAAAGAAGATTTGAATATAGTCCCTTTCTACAAGTAATGTAGAGTCTAGCAGACATGATAATTAGTGCTATTATTCAATAATTCCCTAAAACAATAAAAATAGGAGAAAGAAGGATTCCAGAAAACCTCTCACAGATATTGCTCCCTCTGTGGGTAGCACTTATCTGCTGTGTATTTTTCAGACATTGATAGTACAGGAGTAGGGCCAATCTGAGTTGCCGTAAGTCTTCCAAGACTTCAAAGAATGATGAAATGCTATCACTACAGTTCACCAGAGGGAATTCAAGATGAATAACCCTGTGCCCACTCAAACTAAATGCCCAAATGACTGTTCTTATTAATATAGTCAGGTAGTATATGTCAAAAGCTATCCCTTGTTTTATTGTGGAAAACTTCCTCTTAAAGCATAAGTCACTAAACAGACCTTTCATTTCTTCATCTGTTTTTTTTTTTTAACCTGGACCACAGAAATGTATCTAGACATGGGTTCCTTCCTTTTATTAATTTATTATACAATGCAATCTTTAATTTCTTCACTAAAGTTCTATAAAATTAGCTTGCTTCTGCAATCTGTTTTGTTGTCTTGGAAATAGATTATTGTCCAATGTAAGTAAAAGCTTTCTTAAAACTAATTTCTCTTTTTGAGTAGAAAGATAAATAGGTTGGAGAGACATAATGCCATATGTAGTAGCAATCATTATAGTCCCAGAATTTCTTGAACTTTATTTAAAATTTGATTGAATGCAAGCCTTCCAAGTACAGATATTTTGTTATGTTCAATAATGTATCTCAAACATCAACAGACTTGTCTGACATATAGTAGGTGCTCAAAACATTTCGCCAAATCATTTTACTAAACTCCTGAATTTCCATAAGTCCAGTTTTCTCTTAGGAGGATGGCAAAATACAACCTGAATTTACAATTGAAATTACTCATACAGTTGGAATTTGTGAAGCTCTTTATATATGTATCATCCATACCAGAGAAAAATAATGTTGTGAGGGTAAGCATTGGTAAAATACAACATAGGAAAATTGTCACTTCACTTAGATTTCTTCTGCTCCCTTAGAGTAAAACATTACCCTTCCTCATGACTTCATTCTTATTTAAGAAAATTACAGTGTAGCTCAGTCATTTAAGTCATAGTTTGAGTTATTCAAAAAGTATAGTGAATTAAAATTTCTGACTGAGTAGGTGTAAATAAGTATATATTCCTTATGGAAAGAATTCTCAACTTTGCTGCTACTGACATTTTGCACCAGATAGTTCTGCAGCAGAATCTAGCCTTAGGGTAATAGGATGTTTAATAGCATCTCAATAGATGCAGCTAACACTCCTATTCCTCCTCTCATCTTGCTTTCAAAATCAAAGTTTCCAGATGTTGTAAACATCACCTGGAGGAGATTGAGTAAACCATCCTCTGGTTGAGGCAGGAGATTGAGTAAACCATCCTTCTGGTTGAGGACTATACTGTAGAGAAATATGTGATTCTCTAAGGATATTTATCATTATCAAACTGAGTTTTCTGCCATGGAATTTCAGGAGTCTGTCATCGATGTAATGGGGAGCTATTTGTTAGCAGGTCCTTGGAAATGCTTTTAGGTGATTGCTTAATTTAACTTTTAGAACTATGCTAGTTGAGAGATGCTTATGACTTTGGCTCGTAGGTGAAGGTCAGTAAACCAAACATCTTTGGGTTATCTGAGGACTTTGTGATTGTGTGGCTGGGATGGGACCTTGCTTCACATCCTCATCCTCAGGGACCTTGATCCATTTTTAAGATTATTGGTACAAGCTGAAAAACTAACCCTTGATAGCTAATTACAGAACTGAGGCACCAGTTAAAACAAAGAGGGAAAGAAGCACAATGGTCTGTAATGGTGGAATATGGGTGAATTGGTAATGGATGCATTATGGTGGTAACACCTGGTGATGTTACCCCAATATTATCTCAGTTCAAAATATTTTCAATAGATCGTTGTTATGTAACTTTCCTTGGACTTAATAGTAACATTATAGTGATAATTGAAATGTGACATTATCATGATAGTTATGGCATTGATTATTGCTTTGTATGTTCAAGCACTGCAATAAACTCTTCATATGAAATAACTCAATCCTTTCAAAAACCTTTGTGATGAATGAGGATAACAATTGTGTATCAAGTAAGGGAAATTATATACTAATAGTTAACATTATCAATACCTAATTGTAAAAATAAATCTTCCTGATTAGTTGATATGGATAGAATCCTCTGGGAAAGAAAGCAATCATATTACACACTATCTTTAAATAGTCCTGGAAATGGTTTGTTGTATCATCTTTCTGCATTGTAATCCTTTGTATACAAGTCTATCTCTCTCCAGTAGACTCTTAAACCATTTGTGAGAGCTTTATGGCCTTTCGTATTCCCCAGTGCTTGCACTCAACAGACATTCAGTATGTCAGACATTCAGTAAGCAATCAGAGAGTGTACTGTTTAAACACAAATGAAGGAAGCTCGGCTAACTTGCCATTTCCAGATTATTTGTTTCAGATATCAAGATCACTAAAAGTAATTAGTATATATTTTTTTTTAAAGATTTATTTATTTGTGCATACAGAACTGGGGTACAGGCCAGAGGCTCAGGGGCGGCGAGAGGCTTCACCAGAGACAGAGTGTGGAGCAGAACAGGCAGATGGACAAAGTACACTGCTGAGGGGAGCAGCGGGCGGGTCAGGAGAGGTCCGCCGCGCCATGTGGTCACCTCCGGGGCAGGCGGGAATCAAACTCATGAGGAAGCGGCTCTAGATTCTCAGTGCTGTGCTTTAACCCGCTGCGCCACCAGGGAGGGCCAGTAATTAGTATATTTTTAAATGAATCAAGTCATGTTGTTTTACAATACATTGCTTGTGTTTGAGGAATGTAAAAACCTCCCTCTCCCACTCTCACCCCCGCCCCCCGACTCCCTTCAAGTTTTACTATAGCGTTCACCTACCAGGCACCTATAACCTACTACTTTGGACACTATGCTTCCACCCCACCTTGCTCTGACTCCTCCCTTTTCTGGACTCCTCTGGTTGTGTTTCTCTTGCAGACTTAATTGACTTACCATAATCCTTTCCAGCTCAGAGGCAGAAATTTTGAAAGGCTTCCTTCCTTCCCACATGGATCAGAATGAAGAGGGTAGCATTTCTGGATAACCTATTCTGTGCCAAGCATTAGCTCAGATGATATCTCATTTATGCTATCCTCGACCTGGGCAGGTGGGCATTATTTCCAGCAGTGTGAAAATGAAACAGCTGAGGCTCAGAGAACCTATTACTTTTCTTTTGTTTCGGGTTGATCAGTACACTTATAGGGATATTATTGGTACTGAATTCTTTATTTATGGCCCAATATGCATATTGATCTGATCTTTCCCCTCCCTTCAGAAAATTGTCATATAATCTGACTGTGTATTCCAGTGTAAAGCAAAATTCCACTGGTGCCTTTTCTTTGACTTACTATGACATTCTGATGTCTCATTTTTCTCAACCTTAAGGACATGAACATTGCTCATTTCTGTCATCAGACCATGTCCCTGAGTACTTTGAAACCTTGAAATGAGTGATTCTACATAAACAATAAATATGGTATTCCAGTGACAGTAAATGATTGAAAGAAAATAACTAGGAGCTCAATTGTCAGGTTTAATCCTTTGACATTTTTATCTTCAAACAGAGTCAGTGTGACTACATCTTCCCCAAAACTTCCCAAGAATGACACACTAAAGAGTCAGGAATTCTGTTTAGTTCTGCTAAAGATAAAGAGTTAAGGAAATCACATCAGGACACCAGCCATGGCTCCTAGGAGTCTAGGTACATGGAACCAGATGTCCAGACCACTGAGCCATGCCTTCCAGCTGTCCTCGGAAAACATTTTTAGACTAAGAATGAACATCTTACTTGTCATCATTGGGCAGTATGTAGCTTCCAGCAAAGTGAAGGCTGGTACTCCTTTTAATTTGTTTTGCTATTGTTAAAATTTGTTCATTCTTGTGGTCAATTTCTTTTGTGTGTGTGAGAGAAAGGCTTAAAAAAAAAAGCACATAGTTTCATTCTATCTCTCTTTTGGTATTTTCTTGGGGACAGTCTTAATTGAGGACAATTGGGGATTTGCCCATTGGCCAGTGTAGTCATGGGACTGTTGTCTTGTTTTCCAATAGGAGGATAAAGCTCAGCAACTGTTTCCTTCTGAAAATTGGCAATAGGTGGATATTTCTGGTTCTAGCTGATTCTCAGGGCTTATCTTCAATTTTGTACACAATATTATCTTGGCCCTTCAGCAATTTAGAACACCTCTACCTTCTGCGAGTTCATCCTTTGTGTTGATTGAGACTTTACCATTATAAAGATGGAACAGCTGGAACACAGCATTAATAAAAAGCAGGGAAAACATCTGCATTCACTTATCTTTTGGACATCTGCCTCTTCCCTTGTGTCTAATCCAGTATGCACGAGTTCTGGGTACCAGGTTAAAGAATAAAATGTCCTAGGACACTGGTGTTAAGATATTTTCCTTCTTCATGTTATCAGAAAAGATGAAATCATTTGAAAAGCATTTTTTTCCCTCTTTAAACTAGCAACTGTGCAATAGAAATTAGGTTAAGTCCCAAACCAATATTTTGGTAAAACCCATGCTCAACAAAATAGATGGGATAGGTAGTCTTTCCCCCCAGACCCCCAGATGGCACTCTTAACAATGGAAACCTTGTTACCTTAGAAATATGCACCATTGCGTAAAAGGCTTTTTATCTTGGGACCAAAAATAAATGCTTTTGTGGTTATAAATACACTAAAAGAAACCTCAAAAAACCTGGAGCAAATTAGTCAATTGATGTCAAAATGACAGAGGCTGGTGTATTTCTGCCTTCTTACTGTCACGGCCTGGCTGCAATCTTCTAAGTTCCTTTCTAATAACTTCCCTCCACTTAACTTACAATATTTGGTATCTTCTTATTTTTTGGATGTTAGGTATTTTTTGCTTTCATCTTTTGGCAAACTAACTGGTTACTTGGACAGAGATGATTTTTTTTTTGGTCCCAAAATGACGTAAAGTGAGGGAATAGACCATTGCAATTTAAGTCCTACTGTCACAGAAAGTGAAACAAAGCTTCAACATTATGAAGTTAAAGAAGTCAAAATCTCTGCTTATAAAATCTGTGTTTTGCAGCATTTCCAATACCATGTGTGATTTTAGTTCACAAGAAGCACACTTGTGCTGATGCTCAAGACCTAGGAAACCACCTTCCATTTCGAAATTGGGTGGCATTGAAATACTTTCCCTTGCCTACTCATCTGAAATTAAAGTTTTGGAAATTACGGATGGCCTGACAGTGTCCATGTGGGGCAATTAATAAATGAAGAAAAATATCTCTAAAGAATGCTTTCTCAAAACAACTTGATTTAAGCCAAACTTTTTGAGAGACAGCATGGGCACTGGTGTGCTACATGAGTCTCCCATCACATTTTCCTGGTATCTTGCCCTCTCACGTGTCTTATTCTGCCTCCCACTGTCCTTATATTGTTTATTCTGGCCGTGCCCAAATTCGTGACCTTTCATTCAGTCTTAGGATTTGGAAATGGCACAAACACCAGAAACCTTAAAAGTAATCAATTTGAGGCAATGAGAAATTTCAGTAGAATCAAGATGAATTTAATGAATAACTTCTATTGCTGAAACATGCCTTCCCAGCTTCCTTTTTTTTTTTTTTGCCTCTTCTTTAAACATTTTGCTTTCTTAAACTTATTTCATAGCTTAGTATGTAATAAAAATGCAGAAATGAAATGATTTTGCTTGGAAAGATAAGCTGTCGGATAAACAAATGAGGTTGTCAAATAAGTTTTTCTGTCTCTTGAGTTTGTTTTTTTCATCTTTAAAAATGAAGTAAAAATAAAGATGCTTTTAAAGCTCACTTCCATGTCTAGCAGTGTAAGAATTTACTGGATGTATGTGATTATATTTTATGAAGCATCAAAGCAAAAAATATATAAAATAATTGTAGCTAAACTTGGCGTAGTTAAAGGGCAAAAGATGGATGATCCCAGACAAATGTTTATGGGGAATTTGGTGCTAATCATCAGCACTGCCTTCCGTCTCCTAGCTTTGGGGGTAATTAGGAGAGTTGAGCAGGAGCTACACATTGATGAGAGAGAACAGGTGAGAAGAGCTGAATGCTTTGCCCCCTCCATCCTGCACTTTGTATGTTGGTAATAGGGCACGGAACCTTTAAAGAGGTCACTGGGTGTAGAAGAAATCCTGAGAGTGGGGTCCTTATTGTGGGATTAATGTCCTTATAAAAAGAGGAGAGATTAGTGCTTCTCTCTATTTTCACCCACTAAGGAAGGCCTTGTGCACACACAGTGAGAAGACAGCTGTCTATAGTTCAGGAAGAGGAGCCTCAACAAGCTCTGGATCTGTCAGCTCCTGATCCTGTGCTGTCTAGCTCCAGAGGTGTGGGAAAAGAAGTCCGTGGTTTGACCCACCCAATCTGTAATGTTCTAATAGCAACCAAAGGAGACAAAGACAGCAGGTAACAGCGTTGGACTGGTCAAACTAACTGAACAGGTGGGTTAGAGGCGGCAGGGGAGGGCCAGACTCGACACCGGCCCAGCCCATTCTGCTCCTGCCTCTTCAGACCTGTAGCTTGACTTTGGTGAGACATAATCTCCTGATTTATTAAGTGAAAGTAATAGGTGGGGGTTTGAGATATGTATGTAGAGGAATTGAAAAACATTTTTCTTCTTTAGGCAAGAAAAGTAACAGACTCTACCACTAATCAGCTGTTGACCTTTACTTAGAAGACAGACTCTTGCCATGAAAAGAGCCAAGCTTAGAAGCCAGTTCTTGGTTTGAATCCTGACTGCTTTTTTCTAGGTCTCTGTAAACTTTAGCAAATAACTTCTCTGAGTCTCACTTCCTTCTCATGCAACTTATTTTTTTTTTCATTCTCTACCCTCTCCCTGTCTCTCTCTCCCCTTCTCCTTTATTTCCTTTTATAAATGATGAAGCACAGACATCTTTTTATAGATTGAAATGCCCTTTGGAATGTCTTTAACATCACTGTCATTCAGGAGAATGACAGGAGAATTCCCACATGATTCCTTGAGTTGAGTTGTGATCCTATGACCTATACCCCCAAAACACATCTCCACACAGGCAGGGCTGTGGTGTTGGTGAGGTGTGGCCTCATGTCTCCCAGCATGGCAGACCCAGATGGGGGTTGATAAGGTTAGCAAGTAACAAACATTCTCTGTTGTCTACTGTGATGGAGCCCAAAATACAAAAATCAAAAGCAAGTTAACGATTCCTACCCTCAAGAATCTTACAAATAAAGAAAATAAATGAAAAATTATGTGAAATATAACCTCATAGAAAGGCATTAGCAAAAACAAGTTCCATTAGAAAACTAGAGAGTTACTAACTCAGCTGGAACAATCAGAAAAGATTTCACAGAAGAAAGAACATTTAAACTGGGAGGAAAGAGAACAGCTTACTAATTATGTAGTCATAATGTATATTTTTTAGTATTAGAATATACTAATAATCTAATAACACTAACATCTGGTCAAGGAGGAAGAACCAGGGAATATTTCTCTGTATTAAGAACTGAACAAATTGACCATGATTTCTACACTGTGAATCTCTGGTCATGATGATGACACTTTCTCTCCATTCCCATAGCTTTAGTTGATTAATTGAACCACACTCATCTTTCAGGTATGAGTCTGTCTATGGAGACTTCTCTGCCCCCTGGAATTAGGCTACACTTCTAGAATCTTTGTGGTGTTCTTCTGAAGACACTCTAATTTGTCTTTGATGGGGCTCAAACAGGTGCACTGTAAGTTTCCAATACCTTGCAGTAAACTATTGTATTGAGTTTGAGGTGTCCTTGAGACCACTGAGCAGTTTTATCAAGTGGACATTTGGGTATATGAACCTGCACCATGGAAGAGGCAAGTAGTTGGAGATTATCGTCTATGATAATGGCAGCTGAAGCCACTGGTTCTGATCCATTGCTGAGAATTGAACTTTCTCCTATGTCTCTCAATAGGAATTTTGTGACTTTAGTTCTTGCATTTAAGTCTTTGTCTATGTTTAGTTGATTTTTGTGTGTATAAAGTATAAAGTTAAGGATATGATTTCATTCTTTTATATTTGGAGATCCAATTTCCCAGCACCATTTGTTGAAGATAATATGCATTTTTCTTTGTGTATGCCTGACACCCTTGTAGAAAATGATTTGACAATATGAGTGGGTTATTTCTGGATTCTACTGTGTTCCATTGGCCCATGTTACTGTCCTTATGCCAACATTATACTATATTATTACAGCTTTGTGATATATTTTGAAGTCAGAAAGTGTGATACTTCCACATCTGTCTTTTTTTCTCAAAATTGCTTGGGCTATTTAGAAACCATTGGGGACCTATATGATTTTTTAGGATAGTTTTTTTCTGTTCTTCAAAATTATCATTGGAAATTTTGATATGAATTATATTGAACTTTTTTGTTGCTATAAGTATAATGTGAGAAATATGGACATTTCAACATTAAATCTTCTAACACATGAACATGGATATTTCCATTTATTTGTATCTTCTTTAATGTCTTGCATCAGTATTGTGCAGTTTTCAGGACACAAGAACTTTACCTCCTTTGTTAATTTTATCATAGGTATTTAGTTCCATTTATGCTATGTTAGTGTATTTTAAAAATTTGTTTCATCTAGTATATTGTTAGTGTATAGAAATGCAGCTTATTTTTGAATGCTGAGTTTGTATTCTGCATCTTTGTTGAATTTGTCTATATGTTCTAGCAATTAGTTTAGTCTTTATGGTTTTCTATGTAAGATCACATAACCTGCAAAAATAATTTTGCTTCTTCCTTTCCAATTTGAGTGTTTTTCATTTCTTTTTCTTGCTTAATTTCTTTTTCTAAGTTTTCCGGTACTGTGCTTAGTAAAAGCAGTGAGAGTAGGTAGCATTGCTTTGTTCATGATCTTAGAGAGAAAGCTTTCAGTGTTTCCCTGTTGAGTATGGTTAGCTGTGGGCTTTTCAGATATGACTTTTATTACATTGGGATAATTTCCTTCTGTTCTTAGTATTTTTGAAATTCTTATTATGAAATATTTGAGTTTTGTTAATTTTTTTCTATTTATATCATCACGTTATTTTAGTACTTTGTTCTGTTAATGTTTTTCATATGTTGAGTCATCCCTACATATTAGTGAAACATCTCTCTTGACTGTGGTGTATGATAATTTTGATATGTTGTTAAATTCTGTTTGCTAGTATTCTACTGGGAAATTTTACATCTCTACTCTTCAAGGACATTGACCTGTCATTTTCCTTTCTTGTGTTTTTGACTGGCTATAATATCAATGTAAATCTGACTTCATAAAGTGAATTTGGAAGTATTTTCTCCTATTCAAGTTTTTGGATTAGTTTGAGAAGGTTTGGTATTAACTACTCATGAAATATTCAACAGAATTCTTCAATGAATCCATCTGATGCTGGATTTTCTTTGTTCAGAGGATTTTTTGTACTGATTCAATTACCTTGCTAGTTTTACACCTGTCATATTTTCAGTTCACAACTCAGGCTTGCTATAGGTTTCTAGAAATGTATTAATTGCTTCTAGCTTATCCACTCATTTCTTATGATCATTTTTATTTCTGTGGCAGTTGTCATGGGTCCTTATCTGTTTGGGCTGCCATAACAAAAATAGCATTATATGTGTGTGTGGCTTATGACCAAAAATTTGTTTCTCACTGTTCTGTAGTCTGAGATGCCCAAGGTCAAGGGAGCAGCAGGTTTCATCTCTAATGATTGCCTCTTTCTTTGTTCTTAGGTGGTTTCTTTAAGCTGTGTTCTCACATAATGCAAAGGTCAGTGCACATTTTATAAGTGCATTAATTCTATTCAGTAGATGGACACCTCATGACATAATAACCTCCCAAGTACCTCACTTCCAGGTATTATTTCAGTGTTAGTTAAAATTTAACATGAATTTTGAGAGTACACATTCAATCTAAAGCATCATGTCTCCTGTTTTATCTATTATTTAAATAAATTTTTGTTAGTCTACCTAAAGTTTTATCACATTTATCTTTCATAAAATTCATTTTCTTTTTTTCCTATTTGTTCTCTTCTCTACTTAGCTTGCATTGCCTGTAATATTTATTATTTCATTACTCTGTTTTTGTTCTAGCTGGTTTTTGTTCTAGCTCATCCTACCTTTTTAATGAAGGTGTTTCATACTATGATTATCCCTGTTAACTTGCTTTTGCTGCATTTGCTTGAGTTTTGACATGTTACATTTTCATTGGTCTAAAGATATTTTATAATTTCACTTTTATTCTTTGACTCATTGTGAGTGTGTTATTTAATTACCATATATGTGTGAATTTTCTAGTCTTCCTTCTGCTATTGATTTCTAATTTTATTCTGTTGTAGTTGGAAGAGATATTTGGGATGATTTCAGTCTTCCTAAATTTGTTAAATTTAATTATGAGCTAAAGTGTGACCTATCACTAAAGATATTATGTGCATTCCTGCTATGGGGGAAAGTATTTTGCTTTTGGGACAATATTATGTGATGTATTTTAGGTCCATTTGGTTTGCAGTTGCTGTTCAAATTATCTGACTATTGATCTTTGTTTTCCTGTGTGGATATCAGTTATTGAAAGTGGGACATTAAATTAACTTATTGTGTTTATTTCTCCTTTCGGTTCTGTCAATAATTGGATTATATGTTTGGTGCTTTTGTGGTAGCTACATATATATTTATGGTTGTCCAGTCTTCCTGGTGGTTTATATTATGCAATGTCTTCTTTGTCTCTTATGACAGTTTTTACCTTAAATACTGTTTTGTCTTATATAGGGATGGTCCTGCCTATTGTCTTTGGGTTACCATTTACATGATATATCATTCTTCACATTCTCAATTCATGTGTTGGAATGGTTTTTATCACAAATGGATGTGGAATCAGGTCAAATGCTTTCTCTGCATCTATTAATATTGTTGTATGAATTTTAAAATTAATTTTACTGATGTTGTACACTGCATTGATCAAATATTTGGTGTTGAATATCCTTGTGCCCATAGAATAAATCCCTCTTTGTAATGATAATATATAATCCTTTAATGCACTGTTGTGCTTGCTAGAATTTCATTGAGGATTTTTGCTTCTGTGTTCATCAGGAAGATATTCTGTATTTGTTTTGTTTTGTTTTTGTGATGTCTTTGTTTGCTTTTTCTATCAGAGTACAAATTGGTCACATAAAATGTATTTGAAAACATTCTTCAGTTTTTTAGAAGGGTTTGAGATCTTTAGTTATTTGTGAAATTTTTGTAGATATCATTAGTGAAACTAAACTTTTATTTTTATAGATACTTTTGATTACTGTTTCAATTTTCATATTAATAGTTAGTCTGTTCAACAGGTTTTCTATTTCTTCTAGATTCATTCTGACGGTTGTTATGTCTAAGAAATTACTCATTTCTTCTACAATATTCAAGTTACCAGCATATGGATGTTCAGAGTGATCCTTTATCATTCTCTATTCCTGAGATATTTGCTATTACTTCTCTTTCATTTCAGATTCTTTTCATTCTTTGTTTCTGAACCTAGTTAGAATTTGTCTTTTTTTTTTTAAGAACAAATTTTTGGTTTAATTGATCTTTTGTGTTATCTTTATTATTTCTGTTCTAGTAAATATATTTCCCTTTTATACTTTTTTTTCTTTTCTTTGTCCTTCTTTCCTAGTTTTTAAGGTCTAAAGTTAGAATACTGATTTGATCTTTTATTTTGTTTCTGTCTTTTGATGTGTTCCTGTATTGCAGTACTATTCTATATTAGTATGACTTTATTGCATATTAAAATATCTGATGGCTATGTTTTTATTTATTTTTATTTTCTACAGGTATTTTAAAATTATTTTATTTCCTTACTAAACCATACTCATTCAAGTATGCTGTTCAATTTTCACATATTAGAATTTACCCTGGTTATTTTTTTTATGGCTGATTTCTTCTTTAATACCATTGTGATCAGAGTAGATATTTAATTTGATTTTAGTCTGTGAATTTATTGACATTTATTTTTTCACCCAACGTGTTTTATTCTGAAGAAGTTTCCATGTGTTTTAGGATGTGTACTTAACTTTTTTTGGCTATAGTGCCCTAAAAACATATTAAGCCTGTTGATTTAAACCTATTTATTTTAGTTATTTGTTTAACACTGTTCCATTAAACAAAGTGGGTCAAAAGTTTCATTGCTGATTTTCTTCCAGGTAGATCTGTCTAGTGAAGAAAATTGTGTGATAAGTCCTTGCTACTATTATATTATCATTGTCTGTTTTCAGGTTTGTTGATAAACGTAATATGTTTTAGTGGTCCTTAGTTTGATTCATGTATATTGATGTGTGTTTTGTACTCCTGAAGTGTTTTTGCCTTAATTAATATATAATATCTGCCCCATCTCCTGTACATTTTTTAGCTGGAAATCTATCAGATACAAGTATGACTATGCCTGTCTTTTAGGGGTTCAATTGCTATGTGGATAATTTTCAACCATTTACTTCAAATCTTTTTTTGTAACATAGATGGCTATCCTGGAAACAACAAAAAATTGGATATTTGTTTTCTGAACCAGTCATGCTATACATTTTGATTGGTGAGTTCAATATATTTACATTTAGAGTGATTATTGATATATGTGGATTTCCTACTGTCATTTTAAAAATTTCATATATACTCTTGTTATTTTGGACATTCTGTTTTCTTTGATTTTCATTAAAGATCTCCTTTGGAGATATCTAGTGTTGGCAAGTTCCTTCATCTTCTGTTTGTCTGATGAAGCCTTTATTTTCCCTCCCTATGTAGAGAAGTGTCTTTCAGGATATAGTATTCTTGGCTGGAAAATGTTACCTTTAAGTATTGTGAGTATGTCATTCCATTTTCTTCTTGCTTATAAGGTTTACTCAAAGCAGTCTGATGAAAGTCTTTTGGGAGTATCTTAATAGTTTATATTTTATTTTTTCCTACTCAACTTAATATTTTCTTTCTGAGGGTACATTTTCTTTTCTTTGTTTTTTTTTTTTAAAGATTTATTTATTTGTGCATATAGAACTGGGGTACAGGCCAGAGGCTCAGGGGCGGTGAGAGGCTTCACCAGAGACAGAGTGGGGAGCAGAACAGGCAGATCGAGGAAGTACACTGCTGAGGGGAGCAGCGGGCGGGTCAGGAGAGGTCTGCCTCGCCATGTGGTCACCTCCGGGGCAGGCAGGGATCGAACTCATGCGGGAGCAGCTTTAGATTCTCAGTGCTGGGCTTTATCCCACTGCGCCACCAGGGAGGGCCTCTGAGGGTACATTTTTATTCCTCCATATGTGTGCATGTTCCACTCACCTTCCACCAAACCTCTATCTACCTCCCTTTGCCATCCATGTCCTCCTCCCTCCCCCAACTCCTAATGATAAACATTAAAGTCTTCCACTAAGGCTAAGATTTGTTCCTGCTGTATTTTGCCTGTGTTTGGGTTTTTGTTGTTGTTGTTGTTGTTGTTATTTATAGTCCACAGATGAGTGGAACAATTTGATACCTGCCACTCATTTTCTGAATTATTTTATGTAACATAGTCACCTTGAATGTCATTCATTTTGTTCCTAAAGACACTGTTTCTAGCAGCTATGCAGTTTTCAGTTGCACATAGGTCCCTTAATTTCTTTGTCCATTCATCTGTTGACGAGCCCTTGGGTTGGTTCCATACATTAGCAATTGTGGACAGTGCTGCTATGAACACAGATGTATGTACATCTGTTCATATTTAAGTTTTCATAATTTTCAGAGAAACACCTAATAAAGATATTGTTGGAACTTAGGGAATTTCCATCTTTATTTCCTTAAAAATCTCCACACCATTTTCCATAGTCTTTAACAACTGCTTTAGTTGTGCAGGCATTTTTGTGGTTCTATATACATTTTATAATTGTTTGATTTCCTTGTAAAGTCATTGAAATTTTGCATAAAATCTGTAAATTATTTCAGGTAAGATGGCCTTTTAAATGACATTTTTTTCCTTCAATCCATGAACATGGGGTATCTTTCCATTTCTTTGTATCTTCTTTTATTTCCTTTTGCAGAATCTTACAGTTTTCAATATATAAATCCTTCACCTTCATTGTTAAATTTATTCTAGGTACTTCACATTCTTTCTGATGTGGTTATAAATAGTATTGATTTCCTTTTCTTCTGATACACTGTATTGAGAAATACAATTGATTTGTATGTATTTTATATACTGCCACTTCATTTATAATTCTACTAATGTTTTGATAGTTTGTGTTCTCTGTTTATTGTTCTGCCACCTGCGAATAGGCACAGTTGCACTTTTGGTTTTCTTTTATGTATTTGACATACTATGCTTTAGCTAGGACTTCTATTACTATGTTGAATAATAGTGATGACAGTGGATATCCTTGTCTTGTTTATGATCTTGGTGGAAATGATTTCAACTTTTCACTATTGAGTAAGATGTTGGGTGTGGATATGTAACTTTTATAATGTTTACATAAGCTCCATTAATACAGTTTTATTGAGTGTTTTTGTTATAAATGGATGTTGAATCATGTCAAATGTTTTTTTGGCATCTATTTTAGTAATCATGTGATTTTTATCTTCCTTTTTGTTTAATGACATCAATTGAGCTGCATGTGTTGTCCAGCCTTGCTTATCTAGGATGAGCGAGCAATATGTGATTCTAGGGTTTTGGTTTAGTTATGTTTGGTTTAGTTTGGTTTAGTTTGTTTCTCTATATGTCACATATGAAATAATCCAGTATTTATCTTTCACCTTCTGACTTATTTCACTTACTTTTCTTCCAATTTCATCCATGTTGTCAAGAATTTATTATTTTTTACACCTGACTAGTATTCCATTGTGTGTGTGAAAGCATATAGACTATTTTTTACAAATAAAATCTGAGGAAGATAATTATCACTAGATTGCTTTGTAAGAAATGCTAAAAGTGGTCCTCCAAGTTAAAATGAAAGGATGCTAGACAATAACCTAAAAGTATACAGAAGTATAAAATTTTCTGGAAAAGGTAACTACATAGATAATTATGAGGACAATAGTGATAGGTAGTCCTCTTAGTTCTGGGGACTTCAGACCTTGATTAGAAATTGGAACATTGATTCTAGTTATTTTCTAGCTTTTGAATTCAAAATGAATGATATGACTGAATTCCCTGATTTTCCAACTTGTGTAAAGTCTGAACTAATATAGATTTTGGTATTGAGAGTTTTCCTAGAGGAATAGGCTTTTAAGAATGATTTTCTGATTATCAAGATGGCAGCAGAGTAAAGATGCTGAGATCACTGCATCTAGGCTTGCACAGGAATTTAGGACTGAAGAGAGACTACAAACTTACATACTATGAATTTCAACCTAAATGAGAACACCCTGGACTAGAAGGAGAATTGGTGATTGGGGAGTTTAGATAAGAAATCCCCCCCCCCAGGAGTGCTCAGGTGCCTGAAAGTTTGGTGGGCTGCAGGAGCCACTTTGCCCCTCACTAAAGCCAGAGAGGTGAAGAGGGATGGCTCAGCTTGGTGAGTGGAGCCCAGGCTAAGGAAAGGCATGCAATCCAGAGCACCTGGGCACTGGGCAAAGCCGGATCAGCTCGGGAACAGGCAAGATGGTGGCAGAGTAAAGAAGCCGAGACAACTACGTCCAAGCTGGCACGGGAATATATAAAAACAGACTCTATACTTACATGCTATAAGTTTCAACCCATATGAGAACACTCTGGGCTCACTAGAAGGAAGATAGCTGAGAGAGAATTGGTGGTTGGGGAGTTCCGAAAAGGGAGCTCCTATCCGGAAGCGCTACAGACAGGATAAGCGGGACCCTGCAACTCCTATCTGGGGAGTGCCCAGGCTCTAGTGCCACAGATGGAGGCTTCCTGCTCATTCAGCTCGACTAGTGGAACCCAAGCTGTGGGAAAAGACTGCACAAGTTGGCACATAGATCCTGGGAGTTGGGGAGGAAAATCTGGTGATCTGGTGACTGGGGCAGCTGCAAGGTTTGCAACCCTTTCACCCACCCCCACAGTATAGGCCTGGAGGCTTGTTCCTGACATTAGTCACTAAGGTGGGGCCAGCAAGTTCACAAGGCCCTTAGATAAAAGAGGGGGATAAATGGTTATACTGAATCAAAAACAGATATCCAAGAAGGAAGAAGAACACCAAACTACCATGACAACAGGAGAAATACAGCAAGACACATCATAGTAAAACTACCAAGAATACAAGACAAGGAAAAGATAATAAGAAACCGATCAGGCTGGCATCAGACTTCTCCAAAGAAACACTAGGGGCAAGAAGAGAGTGAAGGGACATACTCAACAAACTCCAAAGCATTAAATGCCAACCAAGAATACTCTATCTTGCAAAGCTCTCCTTCATCTATGAAGAAAGAATAAGGACATTTCCAGACAAACAGAAACTCCACAATTTTACCATGACTAAACCTACACTCCAAAAAATAGTACAAGAAGCCCTCAAACCAAATTCAACAGAAGAATGGACAATAACAGTTTAAAACAATGAATAAAAAGACAAAAGGACCAAAATGGCAAATGTAGGTGCCAGTATATCAATATTATCTCTAAATGCAAATGGCTTAAACTCATCAATAAAAAGACACAGAGTTGCAAGATGGATTAAAAAACAGAACCCAATGCTCTGCTGTCTGTAAGAAACACATATAACTGCAAAAGATAAAAACAGATTGAAAATAGAAGGATGGAATACAGTTTTACAAGCAAATGGACCAAAAAAGAAGGCAGGGACAGCTGTACTGATATCAGATAAAATAGACTTCAAAATAAAAAAGGTTAAAAGAGACACAAAAGGCCACTACATTATGATTAAGGGGACAATACAACAAAAAGACATAACAATCATCAACATATATGCACCAAATGAAGGAACACCAAAATATATCAGGAAACTACTATCATCTATGAAAACGTAATCAGAGAAAATAGATACATAGGCAAATGTAGGTGCCAGTATATCAATATTATCTCTAAATGCAAATGGCTTAAACTCATCAATAAAAAGACACAGAGTTGCAAGATGGATTAAAAAACAGAACCCAACGCTCTGCTGTCTGTAAGAAACACATATAACTGCACTCTTCACAATGGCCAGATCAACAAGACAAAAAATAAGCAAAGACACTAAAGCTCTGAACAAGGACCTGGACAACATGGGTCTAACAAACATCTATAGAATACTGCACCCCAAAAAATCTGAGCACACATTTTTCTCAAACCCACATGGATCATTCTCTTGGATTGACCACATACTGGGTCACAAGATAAATATCAATAGATAAACTAAGATCGAAATCATACCAACTATTTTCTCTGACCATGAATGAATCAAACTAGAAATAAACCATATGAGGAAGACTAGAAACCCACTTACCATGTGAAGATTGAAACCCACACTACTGGAGGACTATTGGATCAATGAGGAGATCAAAGAAGAAATTAAAATATACCAGGAGAAGAATGACAATGACAACACAAATCTCCAAAATTTATGGGATGCATTTAAAGCAGTTATAAGAGGAAAATATATAGCACATAAAGAAGTAAGAAATAGCTCAAAGAAACAACCTAATGTCTCACCTTAAAGAACTGGAAAAAGAACTATAAAATAACCCAAAAGCCAGTAAAGACAGGAAATAATAAAAGCCAAATCAGAAATTAATGAAATGTATGATAGGAAAACAGCCCAAAAATCAATGAAACCAAAAGTTGGTTCTTTGAAAAAAATAAACAAGATAGACAGGCCACTAGCCAGGCTCACAAAGAAAAAAAAAGGAGAAAGCACAAATAACAAATAAACAGAATCACAAAGAAAAGAGGAGAAATCACAACAGATCCAGCAGAAAGCAAAAGAATAATCAGAGAATATATGAGCAACTATATGCAAACAAGTTTGACAATTTAGCAGAAATGGACAAATTCCTACAACTCTACAACCACCCAAAGCTAGATACAGAAGAAATAAAACAACTAAACAGGCCAGTTACAAGCAAGGAAATTGAAGTAATCAAAACCCTCCCCAAAAATAAAAGCCTAGGACCAGATGGATTTACAAATGAATTTTGCCAAATATTCATATATGAAGTACTGCCTATTCTACACACTCATCAAAAAAATCGAAAAAGAAGGAAAACTACCACATACTTTCTATGAAGCCAACATCACACTTTTGTAATACCAAAACCTAACAGAGAAAGCACAAAAGAAGAAAACTTCAGACCAGTCTCTCTAATGAACACTGATGCAAAAATCCTCAACAAAATCTTAGCCAACAGAATCCAACAATGCATTAAAAGAATAATATACCATGACCAACTGGGCTTTATCCCAGGAGCACAAGGATGGTTCAACATCAGAAAATCAATTAATGTAATCCATCACATCAACCAACAGAAAAATAAAAACCACATAATCATATCAATAGATGCAGAGAAGGCATTTGACAAAGTTCAACACCCACTGATGTTTAAGGCCCTTGAAATCCTCGGAATAGAAGGAACATACCTCAACATGATAAAAGCCATATATGACAAACCCACAGCCAATATTATCCTCAACAGAGAAAATCTGAAAGCCTTTCCCTTGAGATTAGGAACAAGACAAGGGTGTCCACTATCTCCACTGCTCTTAAACATAACATTGGAAGTTCCAGCCAGAGCAATAAGACAGGAAAAAGACATATAAGGAATCCAAATAGGGAAAGAAGAAGTAAAACTGTCCTTTTTTGCAAACGACATGTTAATCTACATGGAAAACCCTAAAAACTCCACAGAGAAACTAATCAAAATCATCAACCAGTTTAGCAAGATAGCAGGATATAAAATCAACACACAAAAATCAGAGGCTTTCCTATACACAAACAGGCAATCAGAAGAAACAGAAATAAAAAAAAAATCCCCTTTTCAATTAAAAAGAATCAAATACCTGGGAATCAAAAGAGGTAAAAGACCTATACAAAGAAAATTACAAAACACTGTTAAAAGAAATTCAAGAAGACGCCATGAAATTGAAAGACATCCCCTGCTCATGGATTGGGAGAATTAACATCATCGAAATGGCCATCCTACCAAAAGTGATATACAGACTTAACTCCACCCCAATGAAAGTCTCAATGACATTCTTCAAAGAAATAGAAAAAATATTGATGAGATTCATATGGAACAACAAAAGACCTTGAATAGCCAAAACTCTCATGATTAGGGAGAAAGAGAATGGAGGCATTGCAATCTCAAACTTCAAGCTATATACAAAGCCATATATATACTACAAAGCCATAATAATCAAAACTGCATGGTACTGGAATAAGAATAGACATACAGACCAGTGCATTCAGATACAAACCCCAGATATAAATCCACAGGTTTATGGACAGCTAATCTTTGACAACAGAGCAAAGAAGATACAATGGAACAAACACAGCAAATGGTGCTGGGAAAACTGAGAAGCTACATGCAAAAAAATGAAACTAGATCACTACCTCTCACCATACACAAAAATCAGTTTGAAGTGGATCAAAGACCTAGACATAAGAACGGAAACCATAAAACACCTGGAAGCAAAGATGGTCCAAATACTACATGACATACACTTATGTCACTTATGTCTTTATATATATATATATATATATATATATAAAGAATGATTTTCTGAATTGACTTGGAGATTTCTGGAAATAGTACTCTAATTATGTTATCTTTGTCAACTTAATGGCCATTTCCAGTTGTAAGAATCCTGATAGTATGTTGCATGGACTATTTATAGATATATTTAAGGCAACATTATTGGATGCACATAATTCATCACTTATAAAAAGCAAGAGCAAAGTGATTATGCAGATGACACTTTTGAGTGTCTTTGAAAAATTGTGGAATACAATGATATTAGTTGCTTCTCTTAATGTTACTGGACAATCTGGTAGAAGGAAAAGATAAATACAGGGATTCCAATTCCAGTTGAAGAAATTGTACTCAAGACTTTGTAAGTCTTTTAGGAGTTTCTGTGTGTATCTGGAATAAGTCTTATCCAGATAGCTGAGGTGCTAACTTTGCTAGAAATCAAATGCAGAATCTTATCCTGAGATTAGTTGAATCCAAAGACATGTTTAATGATATGCTATAGAAGGTATTTACTCTATTGATTGAGAAATAATAAAAACTGTAAATTAGAATAGGAATGTGAGGGAAAAGTCTGATGAAGCTGGGGACATTGAGTCCCTAAACTATGATGTCTCTTTGCTGGAGTAAGAAGTATCACCATCCTCCCAATAGAATAGTTTTCCTCACTCCCAGAAAAAGTGCCCTCCTCACCCAAGTTGGCAGCAACATCCTTTTCCCCAGTGGTAGTAGTCTCCTTGCCAGTATTCTCGTAACTCTGCTTTGCCTAGGGAGATATTAATGATTTTCCTGAAGCAGTTATTATTCAGAACAATACTAATTTTCCTCTGGACCTCATACCACCACCACTCTTTATTTCTAGAGCTATCACTGTTACCAAATCCTAGCAGGCTTTTAAAGGTGAGATACAAAATGTGACCCATGTATAGGTGTGTTATATTCAAGGCTCACATTTTTAAAATGTGTCTAGACATAAATTTGGGGATGGCTACTAAGGGTGTGGTATATTGGGGGAAGGAGCATGCATTTGAGTCAGGTATAATTTGTTGATATGGTCACTAAACAGAGATTCTGTATTTATTGTAGCTGGAGAAGTTAGATGACTCTAATATCTTGTTTGGTCATTGGTTGAGGCAGCGGCCCCAAGATGTTCTACAAGTGAATGGGAAATGCCTAATCTTAATAAATGCGAAGAAAGAGATTCAGGAGCTAAGGGAGATTATAATACTGGCATAAACTTGTCATTTAAAACACACATACACAGAGGGAGCTGAATATAACTTTCACTAATACCTTGAAAGATATAATTTGTATGATATTTGCTGTGGGTTTGTCATATATGGCCTTTATTATGTTGAATTATATTCCTCCTATCCCCATTTTCAGAGTTTTATATTATAAATGAAATGTTTAATATTGTCAAGTATTTTCTCTTCATATATTGATAGTATATATATTTTTTCTTTCCTTTTATTGATGTAGGGAAATTATATTGATTGATTCGTAGATGATGAACCATCATTGCATCTTAGAATAAACAAGAGGGTATTATGCTAAATAAAATAAAAGTCAGAATGAGAAAGACAAATACTGGATGATTTAACTAATATGTAGACTATAAGAAAGAAAATGAAGGAACAGACAAAATTATAATCAAAATAAACCCCAAAATTCTGACTGAAGAATTGAAGCTACTAGAAGTGGAGGAAGCAGGAAAAAACTGGGGTGGGAGATTCATTGTACTATAGTAGAGGGTAGAGAGCAGAGAATTATGGGTGCTTTGGTGGTGGCCATTGTATGGGAACATGGGAAAATACGTTTGAGGTGTGAACTATAACCCTTATGTATATATAGTGCTGTAAACCAATTGTTACTTCAATAAAAATATTGTAATTTTAAAATAAATATAAAATGAGAAGGAACAGAATGTTCAGGAAGCCACAGTCTCTCAGTTGAAAAACGTATATGCAGTGGGAGTATCTGGTTTCCGGGATGGGAGGGACCATTGTCTAGTCTTAACTGCCAAAGGCAAAGTGAGTAAGTTACTTTAAGGGATAAAACACACACACATACTGAAAAACTGACAGCAGACTTGGAGATCTGAAAGTGCTAGGTGAGATTTGAAATAAAAAGCTGACCAATTTGGTTAGAGTGGAGTATTTGAGGATGATTAATGTAAGATAAAAAGCTATATAAGTTCAGGTGAAAAGGAACAGAATCCTGGAGGTGGTTGAAATGTTAATGCTTGGTACACTGAAGACTGAATGACACTGACAGCTGTAAAACAAAAGTTTGGTCTTTGGGGAGGGCCTGGATAAATAACAGCTTGTGCCCAGTGATGTTCAATATCACCTAGTACTAAGCTACCTTGTCTGAGATGCCTTCAAATGAAAAACAGGGCAGACTGGATGAGATGAGACTATTCAGGGGTGTGTGTATTGCTACCTATAGCCATTTTTAATAAACACCCTGTGTCTTTTTAATGTAAAAAACAAACAAAAAGAAAACCTCTGATGGTGTTTTTGTATCGTCATACTTCTTTGCTACTTACCTAAAATCTTACAGTGCTTGTTCAAAAAGGTTCAAGTCATGCTGGCATCTCAAGAGCTGGAGACTAATTTAATATTAAATCAGGGGTTGGTTTGCATGTAGAGATGAAGAGATGTTCTTGTCCAAATTTGGCAGTCACTTAGATGTTGGAATCCCAATGTTTCAAACTCAGTTCAAAACCCTTTGGTGTGTTTTGAGTTTGGCTCTTGGCAAGGCATGGTTTCCTGTTTCTAAGAAAAAAGACTCATGAGAGAGCTTCAATAAAGCTTCTTGGACATCAAAACAACATTTTGATGAATTAATTGTAAATGAATCAGAAACATATGGATTCATTCTCTTGAGACACACATGTGTTTAAAAAAAAAAGGATGGAGTTGTTGAGGGCTAAATGTGTTTTGGGTTGCTTCAAATAAAAATGCTAAAGGGGAAAAAAGAGCAAAAAGAATAAGCTAGAATCTCTGCCTTGTCTTTAAATAGACAGGTCCATTTACCGTCTTATTTACTGCCACCTATTGTTGTTCCAGAAGAAATGCAGCAGTCATGAGTATCACAACCAACCAGCCTGGCAGATTACACCATTACATACTTGTCAGTCTTAGTGGCTTGAGATCTTAAGCAAGGCATTTGCGATTAGGAAATAACAGGTCTTGTTTTCATGATATTAACACAATTCCAGAGTATTTGATGAGGATTTTTGTCTCTTATTAATAAACTTGAAGATCTGTTCATATTTTATTCAATACTCTTGTCCTTTTACACATAAGGGATGATATACAGCAGGTTTTTTTTTTTTAAGACTTATTCATTTATACATACAACAACTGGAGTACAGGCCAGAGGTGTGGGGGATGAGAGGATTCACCAGAGACCGAGTGGGGATGACAGGAATATATGAAATCTGTGAATATATGGCATCTGTGATCCCAGTGATTCTGTCATCTGGTTTTGTGACATTCAAGTCCTGGACTAGATGAATTTGATTTACCTAAAAGATAAATCATACACACACATTCTCACATCTCTTGCACTGACCTCCTTGAATAAAAGTTCTTATATTTCCCAGCACAGCCCCCTGAGCCCAGAGACAATGCTTAATGTTGATTTTAATGAGCTATCACAAACACTAGTTTTGTGCTTGCAGGAGAGCATATTTTGACAAGTCTGGTTCCCTTGAGCATGGTCTTGTTGATTTCTGCAAAATTAGACAGGTGGATGTACTGAAGCACATTGCTGAGGGAAGCAGCTGGCGGGTCAGAAGAAGCCTACTGTGCCGTGTGGGTCACTTTCTGGAGGGGTATTGAACTCTTGACATGCTGCAGTGGCTGCAGTAGCTTCATAGTGCTGTTTTAACCTGTTGTGTCACCAGGGAGGGCCCTTTTTTATAGCAGTTTTTATTTTTAATCTTAAAAATTAATGTAATGACAGTGAGTTATCACTTCATGCGTATTAAGCTGGCTACGTCACAAGAAAAGAAATAGTCTTGGTCGTTATATAGAGAAATGGGGATTCGTATCTACTGCTTGTGGAATGCAGGTAGTATGCTTTGTATGGGAAATAATATGGCAGTTTTTCAAAAATTATAACATATTTATTATGCAAGGTAGCAATGCCATATAGTCTCATAAACCAAAGTTACCTAGGTAAAAGTGACACTGCAAATAACTGCAAATAATCCACAATTTTGAGCAAAATAATAATAATAATAAGGCACGCACTTGAAAAGATAGTTGTATATCCATGTTCACTGTAGTATTATTCACAATAGCCAGTAGATGGGAACAACAATTGTTAACTGCAGATGAATGAGGAAATACATGTGTATAATAACATAATATATGCAGTATTAAAAACAGAAGGGAACTTGGATGCATCATACAATATGAATGAATCTTGAGGAGCTTATAATTCATAAAATAAGCCAGACACACACAAAAACAAATATGGTATGATTCTACTTTTATTAGCTATCTAAAGTGATCAAATTGCTACATACAGACATTAGAGAATAAAAATTGTTTAACAGGTACAGAGCTTACAGGAAGGGAATTCTGGACATGGATGTTGGTGATGGCTGCACAAATAGTCAATGCACTTAACATCACTGTCAATGTAAAATTTTAAGCTTATTGAATATATATTTAGATAATATATATTGTGAGCTTACCACATACAGACATGTAGTAAAATATGTATGTTTTGCTATCTTGAAAAAGGAGAACAAACTAAAGAGCCACTATTTGAATACTATAGATCAGAATAATTCCAGGAATATATGACACCTATGATCCCGGTGATTTTGTCATCTGGTTCTGTGACATTCAAGTTCTGGACTAGATGTATTTGATTTACCTAAAAGACAGACCACACACACACATTCTCACATCTCTTACACTGACCTCCTTAAATAAAAATTCTTGTATTTCCCAACACAGCCCCCTGATCCTAGAGATCATGCTTTGTGTTGACTTTAATGAGCTATCACAACACTAATTTTGTGCTTGCAGGAGAGCATATTTTGACAAGTTTGGTTCTTTGATCATGGTCTTGTTGATTTCTGCATATTATCTAGTAATTTACACCAAATCTTAAATGGAGTTATCTTCATATGGGAAATAAAGAAGAATGTTGTTTCTTGGTTAAAGTTCATGAACATTCTCACCACTACTAGTATGTTATCCTGCATATTTTTCCCATTTCTGCTTATAAATATTTTGTCATTCAAGAAAAATGGGAAAATATATATAACATATGGATTATATGATTAATTTATATTAGATCTCATTCCAAAAAGTGTTTGAGGGCCCTCCCAGTTGGTTCAGAGGGTTCAAGCACAGAACTAAGAAGCTAAAGCCACTTCAGCATGAGTTTGATCCCGGCCCTGGAGGTGACCCACATGGTGCAGCAGACCTCGCCTGACCCGCCCGCTGCTCCCCTCAGCAGTGTTCTGCCTGTTCTGCTCCCCATTCTGTGGTGAAGCCCCTCACTGCCTCCGTACTTCTGGTCTGTACCCCAGTTCTGTATGCATAAATAAATAAATCTTTAAAAAAAGGGTTTGAGGTAACTTTCAAATAAGAATAGATGAAAGTAGAAATGTAAATTGGTGGTAGAGTTAAGATTAGTATAAAATATATATCTATTAGCAGTTTGATTGTTGGCAAAGGTAAGAAAAATACTAGTTCTGGCCTTCCTAATTAGTAAAGCAAGGGGGAAAATAGGCATTATAAGATTAATAGAAATCAATCTTGCTCCACTTGAAAAGAGACTTCTTGAATAAGTACACGAGAGAACTTAGTCTGATTTTATTTTATCTTCATTTTTACTTCATTCAGATTATACACACACAATGTTTGGTGTTCCACAGTGGCTGGGAGATGCATGGCTTACCAACTTCAATAGACAACACTGGAAATCAATACAGCTTATGAATTACTTGTTTTTTTGAGTTGTTGAGATCTTTGCTTCTCCTTTTACTCCTACAATTCTTTTAAGCCTGTTTTCCATTAGTATCTCTTGGAAAGGAAATAAGGATTGCATTAGAGGAAATAAATTCAAGTTTGTTGTTTTTTTTTTTCTGTTTGTTTACCTGATTCCTTTTTTTTTAAAAAAAAAAAGCTTCATTTTAGTCAGTTCTTATTTCTTTCTGCCTAAAATATTTAACTTTCAGTCTAAGTAGTCACATGACGTTGGCCATCTTCTCTGATACTAATTAGCAACTTGGTAGATTGGCAGAGTTTAAGTTAGCTAGGACAAGAACTTAGAAGTCTCTGTTTCATTTATGCCTCTTGTCTGGTCTTTAACACAGCACAGGGAGGGCGAGCTGGATCGTTTCCTAGGTCATGCTCAGCTCTTCATTATGAGTTGCTTAATGTTTCCACTCAGAGAAGATTAAGTATATGGAAATGTCCTATGGTGCAGTGCTATCTTTTATTACTCTATCTTTTATCTCTAGCTAGAAAAAAATGTGATCAAGGAAAGATTACTTAAAAGTGCTTCTGAGTTTTTTGGGAGGAGGAGTCCAAGAAAAATGTGTTCTGTAATTAAAAGAACAGGACATTAGTGAGGGGTAGAAGGAAGGAGGTTGGGATGTCATTGTAGGGTGAAAATGACTAGTATATACACAATGGAATTTGGCAGTCCCCATGTGTTGGCTTGATTTCCATTCACTTAAAACAAGTGTGTGTGGGAAGGGTTTGTGGGAAATGGGGATGGAAGAGATGTAATTTATTTTGGGTATTGTGCATTAGTCATATTTCATCTGTAAAGCCACCACCTGAAGGAAATATTAGACAGAAATAGACGTCATTTATAAGCAATACGTTTTGTTTCAAGAGAAACTTTATGGATGTGATTAAGCTCTGTTAAACATCCTATGCCACTGGGACCGGAAGCATTCTCATTGTCTGCTCTCACTTGTGAAATGTCACTACTCAGGAAATGCATTACTTTTCAAACTTTTCTGTGTAGATGCATACTTTGAAAATGGGGGAAGGTAATTATCTGATCACTCAAACCTTGATAATTTGGAGATTTAGTTATAAATTATCCAGATAATTTCCTTAATTTTCTATATCCTTTTTTGGAAAGTGGATATGGTTGCTTTTGTATCCAAAAACAACTTATTTTTTCATTTATCTGTAATACCTCAAAGTAGGTCCATGGTAATTTACTGGTACAACTTGAAGCAATCATTATACACACATTTACAGTAATTATCTGCAATACTTTTTGTGATGGTCTTAATCTAAAACTGGTGGACAGGATTATTTTTAGTGTAACCTCAGGATTTTGCTGGAAGGAATGCAAACATCTTTATAAAAAGAAAGCACAAATAGCTTTCATCTTAAATCTCTTACATATCTGGGTTAATCTGTACCCAGATAACTTATTGACTAAACAGACACTGGAGAACAATTTGAAAGGGTAGAAGCCACAGAGAAGGTCTGTAATCTGGGTGTTTCCTTTCCCAAATTTGTCCACAAATTGAAAATATTCCAGACTTCATTGACATCTCAAAGGGTCAACTCCACACTTGGTTTGAGATTATAACTGTAAAAGTTTATTTTGAGAAGGAGCATGCCATAAATAATGCTGCTTTGAATTAAATTTTAGTAGTGAGTTGTAATTTCATTTAGGTGTGATACTATTTTTTAATACTAAATAGTTGATACTAAAACCTGATTGTGTTCATAGGTCAGTGAATGAATAAAATGTAAAATGTTAAAATGTTTGTTTCTCAACCTCCAATCTTAAATTTGACAAAAATTGCCATGATTCCAGAATCTAAAACCAAAGACAACAGCAAAAGTTAATCAAACTAAGTGAGGCAATTATGTGCAACCAAAATGTCAAAAGACACCACTTAGCATATTTTGTATGGTTAAATCTTTTATATGCTCCTGCTGACCAAAAGAAAATGCCAGAAAAGCTCATTTGGAGAATGAGCTTATATTAAATTTGCTTTGAAAATTTGTCATACAAAATATTTCTAGGATCGTCTTTTATAGATGCAAAATAGAAAATTGGTGTATAATTTTCTGGATTTCAAATAACAAGTTTTTTCCATGCTTTATGACTGAATTTTAAAAGTGCAAGGTTGCTTTGTGTTTGGAACCTGGCAGCAATTGCTCTTTGCAGTTCCAGGTATAGAACAGTTTAGAAAAGCTCATATTTTGACAGTTATTGATCTACCTAAAAAGCAAACTGATTTTTCAACAATTTATTGCCCTTTACAACCTATTTAGGATTTACTTTAGAATTTTATTTAGTTTAATTCAAAGTATAGTTCACTTCTTTAGAAATAATTGTGGTAAAAGATGCATAACATAAATTGTATTATCTTAACTATTTTTAAGTGTACTGGCCAGCAGTATTGTGGGCATTCACATTGTTGTGCAACCAATCTCTAGAAAACTTTTTATCTTATAAAACTGTAACTGTACCATTACACAGTAACCCTGATTCTTTTCTCTCTCTCTGTGTGTCTACTCTCTGTCTCTATGGATGTGATGACTCTAGGTAACTCATATAAGTGGAATGATACAGATTATCTTTTCGTATCTGGCTCATTTCACTGAGGATCACATCTCCAAGATTCATCCATGTTGTAGCATGTATCAGAATTCCTTTCCTTATCTTTCTCAATAGGATATTAAGAATATCCTATTGTATACTTATACCATAGCTTATTATCTGCTACTGGTTATCTTCCGTCTGTTGAGTGAAGTTGCTCCTACTTTGGGATATTGTAAATAATGCTACTATGAATATGGCATATAATCTCATCAAGAGTATCTTTAATTTTTACATAGAAATTTTATTCCCCACAAATTGGAAAAGAATTAACTTCAGAGTCAGTTAACATAAAGTACATATTTGATTGTTTATTTAAAATTCAGAGTATGATTCATAGAGAATTCTTTGAATGATCTTTGGACGACTCCTTGAATGATCAGTGCTAAATCCCGCATACCTTGTGAAGAATTTCCATATAACTCACCTAAAGTATATAAATATTTCCCTGACATGAGACTAACTTAAACTGTTGATTTTAAAAGCTGGATTAAAAAACTATTCTTGATTCTATTTTGACAATCATAGTACAATATTTTTAGATACAAATTTCCAGTGAAGTGAATTGGGTATATGTTTTGACTTTTCCTTCATGAAATGCCCCCTAAACTTTTTAACACATTGTCCCCCAATTATTACCCATTCACTATTTCAGTCATAATTCTTTCCCCCCAATTTAATCATGACTCTATGAACCTATGGAATATTCTCTTTCATAAACTTTTCTAGATGTGGACATATAACTATGAATAAAATAATAGAACCCTAAACCACACAGTATTTTTGTTTAACACAAACAATAAACTAATAATTTTCCTCCTCTAAGACTTTTTTCAATTATAGATAATTGCTTCAAAAGGAATAAATGGCAATATGGTAGCTTGGTTTTATTTGATATACAAATGAAATTCCTGTATAGTTCACAGAAAAAGAGTGATATGATATTATTTTAAGTAGTAAATACCACTGGCTTTTGAGTGAAGAGGATTTGGGGATCTAATAATAAGCAGAATCATAGCAAACACTGAGAAAGCTGATTGTTACATTAGTCGAGATAAGGGGTAATCATGACTTGGGCTAGAATGTTAACATTTGAAATGGAGAGTATAGCTACTTAGAAAATGTTTTGGAGAGAAGACTGAGAGAAACAATGGCTAATCCATTTAGTTCCTGCCATCACATGAACACCCATAGTCAAGCAATACACGTATTTATTAACTAGAAGTCACTTGGCACAACTAGAGCATGCCCCAACAATAAAGTGACATTGAATTACTGTGATCACTATGAGTCTGCACATGCTTAAATGTGCTTTTGGCAATTTATATGTCACCTTTATTTTTAATTAGTTAATTTTAAAGTCTTTCATAATAATATTAGAATGTAATTTTGAAATTAGAATATGGAGAATTCTGGTTCTGCCCCTTACTAGCTATGCTACAAATTCTGAATGTCATTTTTCTCATTTGTATATCATTTGTAATTATGTATCATTTTGCCTCATATTGTTAGGGAGATTATATAAGTTATAAACATACTGGCTTAATATTTCTGTTATTATGTATAGCCCAGTTATCCTGAATATGTTGCTTGTTTACAATTTTAGTATTATATTAAAAATCCCATTTATATAGGATTGTTATTAAAAGACCATGACATTTTTTGGTTGCATTATTAATTTAATATGTATCTAACTTCCTAGAAAACATGAACATTTTTAATTCTATGTCTATATAGATAGATAGATAGATAGATAGATAGATATGTATTTTCACTTCTGAGTTACTTATTTTCCAAAATTTATATTAAGATATTGTTTCTTAATATATTAATAAGGTGTTAAAATATATTAACCTTAATAATTTATATGCTGCTATATCTCCTCATTTGTTTTGTCACATTTTTGGGTTTTGACTTAATTTTTATACAGGGAGAGATGCATACATTTTGGGAGAAATGATAGAAATTATAGCATAACACTTTTTTTACATATGGCTCTATGGCTCTGTGTGGCTTTCTTCATTACATGAAACTTTTTTCTGTGATCACTAACCTGCTCCCTAGATTATTTGATTACTTATAGATATTTTAAGAATTAAATATAAAGTCAACAGATTCAACTTATTAATAAAGGAAAAGGTTGAATTTAGAATTAAATATTTTTAAAATGAAAGAATATTTAGTATTATATTTTTAGTAGAATATACATTTTGTGTGTGTGTGTGAGAGAGAGAGAGAGAAAGAAGGGAGGGAGGAGGTAGAATTGGGAAGGGGAACTAAGGGAAGAGGAGCGAAGAGGGAGAGGGTAGTGGAAGGGTGGAGAGGACGACTGAGTTCCTCAATAGTTCTTGAGAGGATTTGGGAACATCTAAGTAGTTAGCACTACAAGTAGATGCCCAGCATGTAAGATGTCTGGACAGATAGACACAGTACTAAAGCCATAATTGTTCAACCTGTTAAGAAATGCAAGTTTAGTTCAGTTTCATCCCTCAGAAGACAAGATCTAATTTCATTAGAGGTATACAAGCAGCCAGAATATAGCCAGTTATGTTTGCCAATGCAATCTGGAGTCATGAAAATTTCTATTCCTCCCTACTACATTTAGCTAGATTTCTCCTCCATTTTATCACCATGGGAGGAATAGAAGGGAAAGTATGTTTTTTTCTTTATTGATGTAACATTGGTTTACAATACTGTATGTGATTTAGGGGAATAGGTTCACACCTCCTCAAATGTATGTTGCCACCCATAACAATCTTTATTATTTAAATTAAAAATTTAAACTTGCTTTGCTACATAACTGAGCATATAAATTTTAGTGCAGTCTCTCATGTAGAGGAAAAATTATCTCTTAGATCTATCTTTGGAACTTAGAAAAATAAGCTCTCAAAAATGTGATTTCTAAAGCCAAGATTATAGAAAGATTTACAACTATATCTTAAAATTTAATGGTTCCGCTATTTTTATGTTTGTTTTCAATTCATCTGGTGTTTATTAAGACTGTGAAAAAAATAAGGCTCTCTATTTTCAAATGATTGACTAATTTCTCTAGATACAGTTATTTAAAATTAACCATTTCACCATGCCTTTAGAATATGATAGCTATAATATTGAAAGTCATATATGAATTGATCTGTTTGCTATTTTGCCAATAGAAGTGCTGTTTTTATTATCATAGGATTATAGTGTATTTTACTTGTTAAAAGGATATTAAATCTCCTCTTTCTCCTTTTGCTCTTTATAATATTTTATTGGCTGACCACTCCTTTTCAGTTTTCCCAAATGAATGTAGGACTTCTTAAGGGAAAAAAATATGTAAATATATTCCATATGTATTTTTTTCCAATCTTTTTAAAATTTGTGCATAAATTTTATGAAGATTGTTATTATATTTATAGTATTTTTTTCATCCTGGAACATTTTATATATATATATATTTCTGTGTGTATGTATATACATATATATATATGTATATACACACACACACATATATAATTAATATTTTACTCTATGTCCTTAAATTATAGTTATATTCTAAATACTAAGTTCTAAATACTATAAAAGTAACATACTAATACTATAGATCTTAGATATTATAAAGTAATAAACTAGTTATATATTCTTAGATTTATTATTTTATCATTTGAATTGTCAGTGAAATATTTTTGCTTATATATTACTTTATAATCAGTGATAATTATAAGACTACTAGATGTAAATCATTTACTTTTATCATATATCTTAGTAAATTATCCTGTTTTAGTAAAGAGCCATTTTCTTTAGATTTGTAGATAGCTAATCATATCTACAAAAATATGTTGCAGTTATCTACTTTTCTAATCGAAATAACTCTTTTTTTCTACTTTACTCACCTAGGCAATTATAAGATTGTATAAATAACACTAATAAAAATTATTTACCTTAAGGTTTTGTTGTTTTCTCTAAGACATCTATCAATAAGATGGCAGAAGCTCGAAATTACTAATCTTCAAAAAATACAAATCAAAATAACAATAATTTATAGCCTCTCACTGTTAGGGCTGCTTTTATTAAAAAAAAAAAAGTCAGTGCTGGTGAGGATGTGGGGAAAAAAGATAAGCAACTATATTTTTTTAACTTTATTGAGGTATCATAAACAAATAAATTGCATATACTTAAAGTATACTGATGATGCGACATATTCCTACCTTGTGAAATGAGTACACATTTGTCTCCTCAAACATGGTGCCACTGTGTGTTTGTTAAAACAATACTTATTCTCAGAGAATGTCAGGTACATTCTCTGTGGAAAACATACTAGAATGCTTCTGAATCTTCTCAACAATTACTGAGGAACTCAGCTCCCCCATCTCTCTCTCTTTCACACACACACACACACACACACACAAGGTATTATGCATATTGTACTAAAATTTTAATACTAAATATTCTTGTGTTACTAACACATTTTTAGAATTACCTTTCTTACAGGTATTCTTCAATACTTCTCTATGTGCATTAGAAATCGGTAGTCATATCTATTATTTTCACCGTAATAAGCAAGTAGTGTTCTTGGAAACAACTTTATGTGCACTTCAATAATTCTCTGTAACAGAATGGGCTTGACATTTTCTAAGAAAGTAAATAAACACTGAGTTTTTTCATACACACACACACAGTGGCACCATGTTGAGGAGATGGATGTTTACTCTTTTCACATCGTCAGATATGTACTTAATTTGCAATATTATTTGATGATACCTCAATAAAACCTAAAAAAGATTAAGTATATTACTAAAGAAAAAGCCCATACAACACGAGAAATGAGAATTTACTACCAAAATTATAACTGAAAAACTGTTGTGAAGTACTTGCAATGAGTACAAGTCTGATCTTACTGAGTCCACAACTTTATAAACTGAGTTTTATAACCCTATCTGTGCAAATTAGGAAATCATATTTTGAAGGGCTAAAAAATTCTTAAGATGTTTGATATTTGGATTCTTATTCTGAAAATAATATTCCATCACTTTCCTTTTGGGGTATATAGAAAAATATTACTTGTTACCTTTGACTTGCTATTATAGTCAAATAATTGATTTTCTTTTTAATTTTTTTTAATTTGGGGGTTACTTTTTTCTCTTCCAAATATACACGTTTCACTTACCCTCCACAAAACCACCTGTGCCGATGGTGGTTCTCTCCCCCACTGTAACTGGCTTTTTATTAGCTTTTTCTTTGAATTCATGCAGTTGGCCAAGCCAATACTTTAGTATTGGATTTAGGTTAGTACACTTATTTATAATATATTGAGTTATATACATATATGCTTCCATTGTTTTGTTTTAGAAGCAAATATACTTAAATTTATTTATCTTCTGCCACCATTTTTTCTGACTCCATTAAATCTGCTAATTCTACCATTGTATCAAATTAAACTGCATTCATCAGTAGTATCAACTTATAAATTACCTGCCAAATTTCATGGTCAAGTTTCAGTCTTTATTATCTTTCAACAGCATTTAAGACAGAAAAGCAGTCTTGCTATCCTATAATTCTTTCTTAACTTGCTTCTGAAATAAATTGCTGCCTGCTTTTCTTTCTACTTCACAGTCATCCTCTTTGAATTGGCTTTTCTGCATCAGTTTCCTCTTCCTTATGTTTAAATGTTAACTTTTCTAAGCTTTAGTGTTCAGCCTCTTCCTTACTCAAATTGTCCTCTTTCTAGCTAATCTTGCTACGTTTAGATATCACATTTAAGTCTTTGAGGGTTCTTGCCCATCCACTCCATGGCAAAAGATCTGTGCTCTTATTTTTCATTGATTTGAGACAGAGAGATAGTATTGTCAGTCCCTCACTGGTAACACACTTCTGTTTAGGGTCAGAGATAATTTCCTGCCCTTCTTTCAGCGGTAGAGGAATTTATCTTCCACCTTTCTCAAAAGACAGCAACACGACCTACAGTTGGAATGGTTTCCAATTTCTCTCTAAAAGTTAGAGAGATTTTGCTTCTATGTGTCCCCTTGAAGCAATAATTCTTTATCTGTTCACTAAGTCAAAAGAAGTATATGACTGTCTTCCAGCAGCCCATGGGTTTACATCTGATGAGTGTTATATAAATTATCCAAAAATGTCCTCTGTGTACTAGTTCTACATTGTTTATTTCTTCACAACAGACTGGCACCATTAGCTCAAAAGCTTTTCAGAACCAAATTCATATTTTTACACATCTGTTTGCTCAAAAATATAGTCCAAATCAGTATGTTTTTAAATGATTTAGAGCTTGCTTGTTTTGCATATGCCATAAAAATGCTCCCAAAATCTGCTAACTATAGATAAGACAAACACTGGGGTTTGTCTGTTACCCTTTAAATTTTTTAGCCAGATTCACTGTTGTGCAACCACCCCAGGCCTGGTAGGCTCACTGTGAATTCAAACAATTTAAAAGAGAATTTTGGAGACCAGAGAAAATGGTCAGATCACCCATAATTTTCCCCCACCTGGCAGGTGCTTTACATTGCAACACTTGTGGGCCTGAGTAGGAAAACCCAAAAGAGCACATCTCTGGACCAAGGATGGGGAAATAACTACCAGTATAAGGCTATTGCAGAAAACCCCAACAATCAGACTAGAGAGTTGGGATACTCTGAGATGAGAGGGAATTCTCATCTCCAGAGATTTTATTGGCTGGTATGTAAGACATAAAGTTACAGATGTTCTCATGAGACTTTAGTTAGAACAGTCTTTGAACATGATTAGCATGCCTCTGTGACATTTGTATTTCTATCTTTATCCATCCCAGGGCTCAAAAGAGGTAACAGCTAATGAACAGATGCTCCACACCACAAAATATGCTAGGTCTTGCTTGTTATAATTTCTCGCCAGAAGGCACCCGGAACTATCATTTTTGATTGCTGGGTACTATTTCATTATGGACATATACTATGACTTTGTGATCCACTCATCTATTTTAGGGGATTTAGGTTGTTTCCATATCTTGACTATTGCAAATAGTGCTGCAATAAACATAGGAGTGCAGGTTTCCTTTCCAATTAGTGTTTTTGTATTCGTTGGGTAGAGTCCTACAAGTGAAATCATTGGATCATATGACAGATCCATTGTTAGTGTGTTGAGGTCCCTCCGTACAGCTCTCCATAGTGACTGGGCCAGTTTACATTTCCACTAGCAATGTAAAAGTGTTCCCTCCCCACCCCCCATCCTCCTTAGCACTTATTTTTCTGTTCTTTTTTTAATATGGGTCATACTCACTGATGTGAACTGGTATCACACTGTGGTTTCGATTTGCGTTTCCCTGAAAATAAGTGATGATGAACATCATTTCACATGCTTGTTAGGCATTTGCATGTCTTCTTTGGAGAAGTACCTATTTACCTTTCCTGCCCATTTTTTAGATTGGATTTTTTTTATTTTTGCTGAGTTATGTGAGCTCATTTTAGATCTCCCATATCAGTCTCTGATCACCATGTTCTGAAAATATTTACATCCATCCAGTAGAATGTTTCCTTGTTTTGATCATTATCTCTTCTGCTGCACAGAAGTTTTTAGTTTGATGTAGTCCCAGCTGTTTATATTCTCCTCTGTTTTCCTTGCTTCTGCTGGTGAGTCTCCAAAGATGTTTCTGAAGTTTGTGTTATTGGAATGTTTTACCTATGTTTTCTTATATATATTTTATGGTTTCAGGTCTTACATCTAATTCTTTTATCCATTTTGAGCTTACTTCTTTATATGGTATGGGATAACAGTCTAGTTTTGTTTCTTTGGATGTGGTTTCTTATTTTTCCAGCACCATTTTTTGGAAGAGATTTTCCTTTTAGTAACGTATATGCTTTGCATCTTTGTTATAGATTAGATATGTTAGTTGACCATATGTCGGTGGCTTATTTCTGGGCTTTCAATTCTGTTCCATTGGTCTATATATCTGTTTTTGTTCCAGTAATTAAAACTATGCATAATACTTTTAAAAAATGCTGTTTTACTTATTATAGTGTTGTAGTATAGTTTGAAGTCTGGAAGTATAATACCCTGATTCTTCCCCTGTTTAATTAGGAAAGCTTTGGCTATTCAGGATCTTTTGTGATTGCATGTGAATTTCAGCAATATTTGTCCCATTTCATTGAAGAATGCCATTGAGTTTTTTATTGGAATTGCATTGAACCTGTAAATTGTTTTGAGTAGGATGGCCATTTTGATAATTCTGATTCTTCTGATCCATGAGCAGGGACTATTTTCCCACATCTTTATGTTTTCTTTTTTTTTTTTTTTAAGATTTATTTATGCTTACAGAACTGGGGTACAAGCCAAGGTGTGGTGGATGAGAAGATTCACTAGAGACAGAGTGGGGAACAGAACAGGCAGATCTACTGAAATACACTGCTGAGGGGAGCAGTGGGAAGGTCAGGAGAAGTCTGCCATGCCATGTGGGTCTGCTCCCTGGCCGGGGATCTAACTCGTGCTTCAGTGGCTTTGGAGAGCTTCATAATGTGGTGCTTTAACTGGTTGCACCACCAGGGAGAGCCTTGTTTTCTATATCTTCTAACAATGTTCTAAATATCCCCTGAAAAGGTCCTTCATCTCTTTTTTTTTTAGATTTATTCCATGATATTTAATTTCTTTGGTGTGATTGCGAAAAGGATGTTTGTCTTAGTTTCTTTCTCTTCTAGCTGGTTGCTTGCATATAGAAGGAAACCGATGTTTTTATGTATTTATTGTGTTGCCTACCACTTTACCAAAGTGGTTTATTATTTTAAATAATTTTTTTTAGGGTTATCTACATATTATCCTATCGTGCAAATTGTGGTAACTTTACTTCTTCTTTCTCAATTTGGATTCCTTTTTATATGTTTATCTTGCCTATTGCTCTAGCAAAGATGTACAGTACTATATTGAATAGTAAGTTGAAAGTGAACATCCTTGTGTCTTGTACTAGGTCTAAGTGGAAAAGCTTTCATTTCTTCGCCATTTAGAATGATGTTAGCTGTGGGTTTGTCAGATTTAGTTTTATTGTGTTAAGATTTGTTCCTCTTATCCTAAATAGATTCATAAATAGATATTGAACTATTGATATGATCATGAGATTTCTTTTTGTTGATGTGGTGAATTACATTGATTGTCTTTTGGATATTGAACCTTCCTTGTGACCCTAGAATAAATCCTTTTTTTGTTCATAATGTATAATCCTTTTAATGCATTGCATGATTCAGTTTGCTAAGATTTTATTGAGGATTTTAGCATCTATATTCATTAGGGAGATTGGCTTACAGTTTTTTTTTTTTCCAGTTTTCTTTTTTGGTGTTGTCTTTGTTTGATTTTGGAATTAATCTGATGTTGGCCTCATAAAATGCATTTGGAAGTATTCCTCCTTGATTTTTGAAAGAGTTTGTCTTAGGTTACCTTTGAAGTTTTGTAGAGCTCACTTAGGAACCCATGTAGTGCTGGCCTTTTGGCTTTTGGAAAATTTTTGATTCTTTTCAGTTTCCTTGCTTGCAAATTTTTGTACAAGTTTTGTTCAAGCTTCTACTGCTTTCTTTTCCAGCCTTGGATGATTTTATAATATAAGATGTTGTCATCTAGATTGTTGAGCTTGTTTGCACATAAATGTTCATAGTAGTCTCTTCTTAGCCTCTGGATTTCTGCTGTGTCATCATTTCTCTTGTTTCATTTCCAATCCTATTTACTTGAGTTTTCCACTGCTTTTCCTCAATGGGTCTAAGGTTTGTAGTTTTGTCTGTCTCTTTCTCTCTTTTTTTCTCAAATAACCAGCTTTTGGTTTTATTGATCTTTTGAACTGTGTGTCCATGTTTTAAGTTCCACATCATTTATTTCTGCTTTAATTTTTATTATAATCTTCCTTATACTGTTTTTGTTGTTGTTGGTGGTGGTGGTGGTGGTGGTGGTGATGGTGATGATGGTGGTATTCTTCCTTGTCTTGTTCCTTAAGCTGAAAGATTAGGTTGTTTCAGTTCTTTGTAATTCTTGATGTGGGCCTGTGTTGCTATATACTTCATTCTTATTACTTCTTTTGCTGTTTCCCATACAGTCTGGAAGGTTGAGTTCTCATAATTGTTTGTCTCAAGGATTCCTTTCATATCTTCTTCTTTGATTTCCTTATTAACCTACTGGTCTTTCAAGAGTGTGTTGCCCAGTCTCCGTGTATTGTAATTCTTCCTTGCTTTCTTTTCATAGTTTATTTCTAGTTTGATACTTTTGTGGTCTGAGACAATACTTGGTATGACTGCATCTTCATATACTTGTGAATATTTGTCTTCTGACTCAGTATGTGGTTAATTCTTAAGATGTATATGGTTTTCTTTTTGACATGCTATAAATGTTTGTTAGGTCCATGTGGTTTAGATCTTTGTTTAGGACAATTGTGTGCTTGTTTATTTTTGTCTCATTGATCAGTCCATTGGTGAGTGTGGGGTGTTGAAATCTGTTACCACATATGTATTTACCCAGTGCTGGTTTTCAGAGATGATAGCAATTATATAATATATTTTGGTGCATATGTTGATGAGTGTTGTATATTCATTGATCACTATATGGTGTCCATTCCTGTCTCTTGTTACCTCTTTTAGCTGAAACTCTATTTTATATGATAGAAATATGACTGTTCCTGCCTGCCTTTGGGTGTCATTTGCTTGTAGAATTTTATTCCAGCTCTTCACTTTCAGTCTATATTTATCTTTGAAACTTAGGTGTATTTCTTGGAGGCAACAGAACTGTGGATTCTATTTCCTAACCCACCATAAATCTCAACACATTTTTATCCTCTATTCTCTTTTATAATTGCTTTCTAAATACACAACTAATGAGAGTTAACAAGGCCCATAAAATGTGTGTGACTTTCATAATTACTTAAAGACTATACCATATTTGATTCATTGTCAGCATCAATTGCATGACACCAGTTTAAAACTTATTTCCCATTCTATAAATAGTCAAGAACATTTACTTTGTTGTTATTATCTATGTGTGATCTCAAAATCCCTCAATAAGAAACTGAAGCAGAGACATAGTGAAATTCATTAACTTAGTGACGAACCAACATTTTAAAGTTTGAAAATGGATGGGTGGCAGTACCAGTTCAGCTGATGATGTCTTTTCCTTTTATAGATTGAGAACTATGAGAGACTAAGAAAATTATTAGAGCACTGGTGGTGAGCATGCTATGAAAGTGTATTTTTGTGACGATTTAGACCTGTAAGCCCAGAGCAGATAAGATGATGTAAAGCACGTTACCTCAATAAAAGTAACTTGAAAAAAAAGTCTTTTATTATTTTGTTATGAAATTTGACTCATAAAAATTGGTATTTGGGATACCCTTATTTTCTTCTATTATTTCTCTTTCTCGTTGATTACTCTTTATAGCCTTGGATCAAAGTAGTTAACTACAGATATTTTATATGATATCGAAGTTTGTTCCCTGAAATTCTGGCTCTTAATCTAACCTCAGAGATATATCTAAAATGTGTATCCTTACTTGATTATGGATATTTAGATTCCAACAATAAATTTGAAATCAGTACGAATATTGATATTACTGAAATTGTTATACTGATTAGAGATAATGGTAACAATGTTTGATGATCATGTACAATTTCAGAAGTACTAGTAATAACTCTGGAGAGTCTTAGTCTCCAAAGGAAAATCCTAAATTATGCACCAGATTCTGTAGGGATTCCATGACTGGAGATGGACTCCAGTACACCTCAATAACCAGGTGCTGAATTAAGAACACCTGCAATTCACTGAAATAGAGAAGTTACATGAAATTACCTCAGTGTACATACTATTTTCAATCTTGTAATCAGCTTCTGTGATGAAATAGTAAAATTTAAGGAAGTACAAAGTGATTGCTGCTTCTATATTTCTTACTTTAATTATGGAAGATCTCTCTGAGGAGCATCTGACAATTGACTAAAGTGAGGGTATGAATTGTTTGGATATTCAGAGATAGAGTGTTCTTAGTAGAGAAAATAACATCTATTGATACCTGAACTATGAACATGTCTGCCATATTTGAATAACTTAAGGAGATGTATTTGAGTAAATGCATTTATAGTTTTCAATTATAAAACCTCTTATAGTTTATCAAGTTGCTTAATCTCATTTTTAAAAGCAATTTTAGCAAGAACAATAAAGCAGTTTTTTTTTTAAAAACTACAATAAAGCAACCAAGGATACATAGTTTATACTAGGAAGTTAAATCTATTTAAGAAAGAAATTATATCATTTCTCTACTGTTGCAGAAGATAAAATCTAGAAGGCCAATAATGTCTTAATGACAAACCAGACAAATATAATATTATAAGAAAAGAATACAACCAATATGTTTGATGAGCATAAATACAAAAATCATCAAATATCAAATTTAATCAAATAATTGATAAGTAGAACTTTACACCACGACTGATTGATGAGATTTATCTTACATATTTATGTCAGTTTCAACATTCAATATCAATCAATATATCAAATCACTTCAACAGGTTAATGAGGAAAAGTTACATGATCATATCTATAGACTCAGAGAAAATATTTGACTCTCTTTGTTAATGACATGATTTCTATGTAGAAAATCTGAAATAATTGATAAAAATCTCCTGTAACCAATAAACAATGATAGCAAGATTGTAGAACGTAAAGTCACTTTCCTATATGTCAGCAAAGAACAAGAGGATCTTAAAATTAAAAATGCATTATAATTTATATTAGTATTCCCTCCAGAAAAGCTTAGATAAAAATCCAATATAATACATTGACTTTTTAAGGAAAACTATACTGACTGATGAAAGAAATCAAGAAAGAATTAAATAAATGGAGAGCTACTCCATATTTATATATGGAGAGACTCAACATTGTCAAAATGCGCATTCTCTACTTGATTTGTAGACTCAGTATAGACTCAATTAAAAGTCCAACAAGTTAGTAATTAGCAAAATGTTTCCAGATTTTACTTGGAGAAGCAAAAACTCAGACAAGACAACTCAATATTGATGAAGGAAAACAAAATTGAATGGCATTATACAACTTCAAGTCTTACTGTAACACCACAATAAACAAGACAATGTGGTATTGGCAAAAGAATAGACAGATCAATGGAACAGACAAAAGCACAGAAATAGACCCCCATAAATATAGTTTGCTGTTCTTTGACAAAGGAACAAAGGCAATATAATGGAAAAAGATAATTCTTTCAACAAATGGTGCTGGAACAACTGGACTGCCCACATGCCAAAAAAAAAAAGTATCTAGACATAGTCTTTATGTCTTCACAAAAATTAGCTCAAAATTGACAGTGGTCATAAATATAAAATGCACAACTATAAAACTCATAGAAGATAATGAAGGAAAATATCTGCATGACCTTAGTATGGCAATGATCTTTTGGATACAACAGTAAAGGCATGAACTGTGTATGACAGGAATAATTGATAAGCTTGACTAATAAAATTAAAAACTTCTGCTCTGTGAAAAACAATATCAAGAGGATGAGAAGACAAGTCAAAAACAAGGAGTATTTATTTGCAAAAGACATATCTGATAAAGAATCATTACTTAAAATATAGTAAGAGAAGTTAAAACTCAACAGAAAGAAAATTAATTATTTGATTAAAATGGGCAAAAAAAATTAACCAAAGTTATACAGATGTCTTTAGGGAATTGAAAATTAAAAGAACAATGATGTGCCACTACCCACCTCTTAATATGACCAAAATTCAAAACACTGAGTACACCAAATGCAGGTGAGAATGTAAAACAACAGGAACTCTCATTTGCTGACAGTGAGCATGTAAAATGGTGTGGCCACTTTGAAAAAAACTCTGGCAGGCTTTTACAAAGCTAACCATACGCTTAACATATGATCCCAAAGTGTGTACTTTGGTATTTACTCAACTGAACTGAAATATCTCTTAATAACAATTTACACAAGAATGCTTATCACAGATTTATTCATCATTGCCAAAATTTGGTAGAACCACGACATGTTCAGTAGGAAAATGAGTAAGTAAACTGGTAGATCCAAAGAAATGTATATTTCAGGACTGAAAGGAAATGAGCCAGAAAATTATGAAAAGGCATGAAAGAACCTTAAATGCATATATCTGAGTGAAAGAAGTCAAATTGAAAATATTACATGCTATTTGATTCCAACTACAGGACATTCTGGAAAAGACAAAATAAAGAGACTCATAAAAAGCTCAATAGTTACCAGGAGGTAGAGGAGAGGAAAAAATGGATCGAACATTAAAATAATTGAAGATAGTTCAATAGTGAATATGGGTCATTATCTATTTGTCAAAGTCTACAGAATGTACAGACCAAAAGTGAACTCTTAAGTTAACTTACAGACTTTGGTTGATAATAGGTCAATGTCGGTTATCAGTTGTAACCATTGCCCCTCAGTGCTGCAGGATATTGACGGTGGTGGAGATCTGAGGTGCTGTGTATGTGCAGGGTATTAATGGGGGCTTTTTATGTCTTCTGCTTAATTTTGCTGAACACCCAAACTGCTCTAAAAATAAATCCTATCAAAAAATATGTACAGTTAACTTTCAAAGTACTTTTCAACACACATTTGAAGCTTTTAATTTTGTTTTGTTTTTTGGTTAATTGCCTCTTATTGCCAGATGCTGAAAATAACCAGACTGAATGGAAAAAAATACCACTGAGTTTTTCTGAAGATTCTTTCTTGCTTTTTCCTCCTATTCTTGCTTTCTCTTTTTTTTACTGGTAGACTAGAGAATGTAATGTTTGTCCGATAACTGCATTCAAATCCAGGCCACACCTCTTACTTGTACAACTTTAGGAAACACCTGCTTGATGCTTTGAATTTCAGATGCAGTTTTAGGGAAAATTATATATCTCTATTGGTTATTATGAAGCCACTGTTAATGTGAATGTCGCCAATGAAGAGGAAAATGAATGGCCGTGGACAATTTGGTCTGTTGTAGTCTACTCAGATCCTTGCTTGCTGTCCATTGCTTGGCTGTAGTCATCCAAAAGAATTAATTTCTACTTTTTACATTAGATACATTTTGTTGCACAAAATTTTATAGTTTTTGTAACACTAAAAAATGGAACTGGGAGTTGTTTTTTGTTTTTTGTTTTTGTTTTTTCACAATAAGGAAAAACTCTGAGAACAAGAATAATTAACTCTACTAGGGCCTTCCCTGGTGGCGCAGCAGGTTAAAGTACAGCACTGCAAGCTAGCTGCAGCTATTTCAGTGGGAGTTTGATCCCTGACCCAGGAGGTGACCCACATGGTGTGGCAGACCTCTCCTGACCCATCTGCTGCTCTCCTCAGCAGTGTACTTTGTCAATCTGCCTGTTCTGCTCCCCACTTTGTCTCTGGCAAATCCTCTCACCGCCCCTGCACCTCATCTGCACCCCAGTTCTGTATGCATAAATTAATAAAATCTTTTTTTTTAAAAAAAGGAACTTTTTATTTTAAAAATTATTACTAGTTTGGGGGGGATGGGCTTTATCAGTTCCCTCAAGCCTTCTGAACCTTGGATATATATTCCTCACCCTTCCAGTTATCTTCTTTTCCTTTAAAGGTGACATTTAATATTTGCCCTATGTTTCATTTATTTAACTAACCACTTTTGCATTTTGAAACAAAATACTTAATCTGCTGACACTTTCTTATGAGCTCTGAAGCCTGTGCTTTGTTGTCTTACAGGGAAGCACACCCAGAAGGATCCAAACTCCTGTTTTTAAGCTTGATTTGCCTGCTTCTAGCAGGTGATATGGGCAAATGACACAGCATGACTGAAAACTGCCCCCTTATTTGTGAAACAAAAATAATATCTCCTTGACCACCTGACTTAAAGGGCTGTTGTGATGGATAAATGTGAAAGAACTTTGGTAATTTCAGAGTGTGGTATAATGTATGATGGAATCACCGATATTAAACACATTCTTGTGAAAGTCCATTTGGAATTGTTCTATCTTTGGTCAGAGAGTAGTAATATTTCTTTTCTGCTTTAATGGAGATGACCACAAAGCATGAATTTTAAAGGGAACCAACTCTTAACTTTTGCTCCCCTAAATGGGATAAACATAATATAAATGTATTATGTGTGATAGTTATTTAGCTATTAGAAAATTATGGAGAGGAAAAAAATAGAACTGTCCAATTTTCTTCATGCTACATATTTCATATTGTAGCTGTCTTTTTTTTTTTT
>NW_004567119.1:20423762-20425745 GCF_000260355.1 Condylura cristata | reverse complement strand
CCTGTAGCTGTCTTTTTTAATGAATAAATAATTTGGTGCTAACATTAAATATAAAGGTGCCACATATTTATTTGATGATTGGAATGATCAAAATATATGACCAGCTATAATACGAGCACCAAAGGTCATTCCTAAAAAATAAGAAATATAATAGGGAGAATAGGTCAAGTTCATGTACAAATAAATATAATTCACTACAGAAGATGAGCATCAATGTTCAAAAGAAACCCCAATTTAGACAACACCACACTTTCTCACAAAGGGCATTTTTACATGACTTTGTACTTTAACCCCACAGTTATTGAAATAAAACTAGCATACTTTGGGTAAACTCGAGTTAGGAAATTAACTAAGGCATCATATCTTGGTCTCATAAAAGTTTCTTAGACTCTTAAAATAGCTAGGAAAAGTTTACAGATTTTAAAAATCTATTTCTTGACCTTATTTATAGAAAAAATGACACTTTTGATAAAATGTGGGCCATGTCAACAATGACATTGGGCATTGTAAGGAAGGTAGATTTTCCTGGAACAGCCTGGAATAACTTAGAGAGAAAACTAACACTGGTATTCGGAAATTATAAGTTTAAGTGAAAAAAATGGCTCAGATAATTTCTCATTCATAGCTAAGACTTCCAACTGTTCCATCAGTATCTGAATCTTCTTCATTAACCCAGAGTTTATGCAGGTTTCAGTTTACTATCTGGAAACAAGGCCTCTTAATTCTAAGCCTTGAGTTCTTTGAGTTCTTGGAATGCTTTTATATAAATTAAAATTCATTTTATTTTATGTTATTTGCTTTATTATTGATGCTATGAAGACCATTGATTTTTTGAAATATGTTATTTTCAATATGTCAGTTCTCATAGATATTTAAATTTTGTCTTAAAATGTGTTAAATATAAGAAACCTTCAAAATATGAATATGACATAAATGTCTAGAATAATTAACAGCCAAAAAAAGTCTGTATAACAACCCCATAATTAAAAAAAGAATATTACTGGGCCCTCCTTTGTGGCACAGAGGGTTAAAGCACAGCACTAAGAATCTAAAGCCACTTCAGCATGAGTTCGATCCCTAGCCCCGGAGGTGACCCAGATGGCACGGCAGACCTCTCCTGACCCACCCGCTGCTCCCCTCAACAGTGTACTTCGTCAGTTGGCCTGTTCTGTTTCCCACTCTGTTGCTGGTGAATCCTCTCACCACCCTGCACTGCTGACCTGTATCCTTAGCTGTGTATGCATAAATAAATAAATCTTTAAAAAAAATTACCAATATCAGAAATTCTTCATAGTTCACATGTGATTCTCTTAGGTTTTCTATATAAAAAAAAAAAACCCAAATTGTTTCATAACAAAATTTTTTCATTGGTGTTTCAAATTATTTTCTCATTTTTTTCCTTTTGTGAGCTGTGCTAAAACTTCAATAAGAAAGCAGCAAGGTTAGTGTGAAAGCCATAATGTGTTCATTTGAGAATTTAGGCAGAAACCTAAAACATGTCTCAGAGGGTATTCAGATTGGGTGTCCTGAGAGAGAGAAAAAGAAGGATGAGGTAATAAGATAATGATCAGATGAAAAGTCAAAGACGAAAATAGTCAAGTGGAGGGTCACAGAATTTGTCTGTTCTTTCCACAAAATGTTCTCATTCCTGTTGGCTTCTAGAATGTTGCAGCTTGACCCCATCCAAAGGCTGGACTGGACTGTAGTTGTTTTTGTTTTTGTTTTTTAAGATTTATTTATTTATGCATATAGAACTGGGGTACAGCCCAAAGGTGTGGGAGGTGAGGGGATTCACCAGAGACAGATTGGGGAGCAGAACAGGCAGATTGAAATACACTGCTGAGGGGAGCAGCGGGCAGGCCAGGAGAGGTCTGCCTCGCCATGTGGTGGATGAGAAGACAAGTCAAAAACAAGGAGTATTTATTTGCAAAAGACATATCTGATAAAGAATCATTACTTAAAATATAGTAAGAGAAGTTAAAA
>NW_004567119.1:20349047-20423662 GCF_000260355.1 Condylura cristata | reverse complement strand
GAGACAGATTGGGGAGCAGAACAGGCAGATTGAAATACACTGCTGAGGGGAGCAGCGGGCAGGTCAGGAGAGGTCTGCTGCACCATGTGGGTCACCTCCGGGGCTGGGGATTGAACTTGCACTGAAGCGGATGCCACCAGCTTTGCAGTGCTGCTCTCCAACCCGCTGTGCCACCAGGGAGGGCCCAGACCTCATTTTTAAGAGGACAGTAGAGCAGCTTTTTCTGAGCCTACTTAATGCCTTTCTAGCTGCATAGAACTTGCAGAGGAGTGTGGACTAGTGACTTGGATGTATTAGGTGTGACAATGTGTAAATGATACGAAACCCAATTATAAACTGTGAGATATTAGATTTCCCCAGACAGAACCCAGCTAGTGGATCTCATGGTGACTGCAGAATGTCATTCAGTAGTGACATAGCGAATGTACTTCAGCATCAGTCCTTTCCATTCATTCATTATTACACATCAAGAGCAATAAATGACTTATTCATCAAAAGTGTATATTAGAGAGATAAAATCATCTACATATAAAACATTAAAGCTTTTTACTTAATATTTAATGATAGTGCAGAAACTTAATAATGATAAGGAAAACAGATGCTTTAAGTTTTCTGGCAAGGTGATATGTGGAGAGAAGATTTGTAACTGGACTGGAAATGATTCATCTTGATCTTGGAGACCCTGAATGTCTGGTTCCACTTTTGACCAAGTTAATGGCAATGCCACTTAACATCCTAGCTGCCCTTGGGGACGTCCCGAATGCTTTTCTTTACTGAGGGTTTGCAATTGACCTAACTGGTTTGATCATCTGGCTTGAGCACTTACAGAGCAACTACGAGCCTCTTGGAGGATTCCTCCCCAAGATTCCTGCACATATATTCTGGTTCAAGCCAGAGGCTCAGTCTACTCTGGTGCTCAGAAGGGGCTCTGGGGTGTTTGGGCCTTTGGGCTTTCGCCTGTGTTCATTTTGTCTTGTATCTGTCACAGTTAAACAAAAGCCTTACCTGAGCTCCTATTATTGAGTTCAGAACGTTCTTTTCAATTGACCCAAACTGGGGAACACCACACAGATGGGGTATTTGCAATGGCCCTCTCCACATCTGTATGTAGATAATAGAACTAAGACATTGTTGAGGAGAAAGCAAGAGGTGATAAGGGATGTGTAATGAAAACATTCCTTCCAGGTGATTTCTGCCTGCCTACTCCTAAACTGAGGTCATAAAAATATTCCTTCTATGGATGGACAGAAAAACATTTGCCCATCCAGGGCCAGGAGGAGCAGCCAAACAGATCAGTAACAGAGATTCCAACTTAGACGTCAGTCAAGAGGGGGTGCCTTGGCTGCTCCCATCTTTTGTACCTTGTGATTTAAACCCAAGAGAGGCTGCTAGAGCTACCCTGTCAAGTGTGTGATGTTGTAAGGGAGAACAATGGAGTTTTCAGGGGGACATTTGGGCAGATATTTGCTTTGATTTGAATTTGGTCAAAGAGTTAAGCTTCTTTGTAGATCCCTTTTGAAGGTCATTTGACAATAGCTTTTGAAATAGAAATTGAGTTTGGATGAATAAGAGTGACTTCTGTGCAGCCCTAACATGATCCTACATAGACTTGCAGCTTTCACAGAAGCTACTGCAAAGCATGGCTGCTAGTAACTTTGGATTGGCTTTGTGGTGATGCTCAAATCAAAGCTGTCGATGTAGCTCAGGGGAAGCTGTTGCTGAGACTAAGGGAGCTGCCACTCCACGTGTACTTTGTTGGGGGGCGAGAGGATTTGAGGGAATCTGCAGCCAGTCACTTTGCAGAGTGTGCTGAGGACCCAGATATTTTGGGAAAAAGTCTTGCCAGGGATGCATGGCTATTTGTACTAGATCAAGTGGTCAGTGGGAGGCGAAGAAATCTTAGATTACTGGACACTGATAACTTAAGCCTGCTAGTGAAGTGCTAAAGGGCATTGTGATTCCATTAGGGTGATATGGTGACACATGAAGACTTGCAGATGAAATTTGACTGAAGAAGGGAATTTATGAATGCAACTTGTGCTTCGTTATTGTCTCAATCTTAACTGGAATGTATCATTGCAATGATATGATATATGAATGGAGATGTTTCCATTACCCAAATCACTGGGAGAGGGATGTCATCTCAGATGCCTTGAAGCAGATGCCTGTTTTAATTTGATGTCTAGAGGAGAACCACCCTCCTCCACTAATTTAAAACAATGTAGGATACACTGGAGCGCAAATTTGACCTTAATTATGAGTCTGTGTGTAATATTAGTACCCCAACTTCCTTATTTAACCTCTGATGTGGTCTATAAGAAAAGCTGGTCGATTCTGAACTTTAACCATGAATGATGAGAGAACAATGATGTGGCCGTGACTGGAAGTTTCTGCTACTTGCAGTTGTGCTAGCTTCTGGCAAAAGTCTGTTGCTGCCACCCAGTGGCAACAGGTGGGATGTTTGGGCCAGTATTAATGGCAGCAATATGATTTGGGTAAAGGATCCCCAGAAAATGAAAGGAGTACCTGAAGGACGTGAAAGGGGAATTAAATTAAATCCTGTTAATAACCATAAAAAAATCCTTCAGTTTATTATGATACTTAAAAAGTGAAACTCTTCATTTATTCTTTGAGAGTGGACTTTTTGGGGCAGGAGATTAGTGACTACAGAAGTAGTCAATACAATGCAATGATGCACAGAAAAATGATGCTTGCGACTCTCTCACTGGGAAGAACTGCAATGACTGAAAATCTCCCTATTTGTTAGCAGGAGCATCAGAAACTAAGTTTAGTCGTGGGCTTCATGCCAAGGTGATCTGGGGTACCCAGAGGGGGATGGTTGGGTCACTAGTGGTTTGTTCACTGGGATGCCTAGTGATCATCAACTATGAGTATGAATTTGCCTGTTTGACAGCTGAACCAAGTTTTCCTAATCCTATAGGGGCCAGAGAAGAAACCATAATTTCAGTTTGGACTTCCTGTTTTATAGTTCCTCGTTAAAGACCTGATTTTATTGTAGCTACACTATAATGTGGGTTTAAAAGCAACATATGCAAGGAAATTTACCACCTACAAAATAATGGGTTAACTGAAAACTTAAGTGTGTAACTGAAGCACATACTTATTAAATTGGAAGTGATAACAGATTGAAGAAATGACTTCCTTTTTGAATAAATTTTCTTAAAAATTTAATATATGTAGAAGTAAAGGGATCTTGCCATTAGATAAACTCTTCAGACATAATGGAGAAGACAGAGACAAGGAGATATATCATAGGAATTTACATGAACTTTTTCTTCATTTCTGATATATATAGCTATAGGCTCTATCTACCTATATTTATATCTTATATCATCTCTACCAGATACTATAATTCTACAAATTGGATTTCACTTAAAAGTTTTGGGGGAAGGATTAATTGCTAAGCATGACACCATGATGACAGCCTTACATATCAATATATAATTCCCTAAGGAGTGACTGGTTGTTGTTCCTGTGTAAGCTGGATCTGTGTTTGCTTTCCTACCAGTGGATGGGAAAATCATATGCTTCTTGTTGCTCAGCCCTACTCTGTTTGACTGAAGTGGACAGTGGAGAGAATGTTGTCAAGACTTGCTCATTACCACTTGTATGGGTCATTCTCTGCTGAAACTTATCATTGGGCTGGAAGAAAATCAGCAACAAATAAAAAGAATGGAGGATGATGATATAAATGGAGCTAAAATGTGAGTTGTGCTAATAAAGGAAACGTCAGAATAAGAGAATGATACATTACCTTAGGTGTATACATGGGTGCTCACAGGGTAGAGACATTAGTCTTCAGAAACCAGATCCTGAATCTTCAGGTCCAGGATATACTTTCAGGAATTAAAGAATCATTCAGACTGGAGTTATCTATGTATTTTCTTGATGACATTAACAAAAAGCTGTGAATGATACACTTTGGAATACCATGTAGGAAAGAGTCACAAATCATTGTGTAATTATTGCACTAAATGATGACCTGTTGAGGAAGCTGATACAATGAACACATATGTTGCATGTCCAACCAACATAGCATTCTGTGCCCTAATGTACGTATTGCATTGTGGATGTTATGCATCATGGAGATTAAAAAATTCTTGGCAAGTAATAGTAATGTCAATTTAAGGGTGATTTGGTGGGCCTCAGTGCCCACCTAATGATAATGAATTTATCTATTTCTTCTTGCAGTTTTATCAGGTTTTGCCTCGTGTAATTTGATGCTCTGTTCTTGGGCACATACATGTTTTAGATTGTTAAGTGTTCTTGAAGAATTGACCTTCTGTCATTAAATAATACATCTCTTATTCCCAGATAAACTTCCTGGTTCTGAAATTTGCTTTGTTGAAGTTAATATAGCCATTCCAACTGTAATATAACTACTATTATCACTTTAAATGGTTATCTTTAGGTCAACTAAGAATAAGAAAAATAAGATTGTATTTTACCATTTTTGATTTATTATTCTAACTTTAAAATATCAAAATCTTAACCCCTAAATCAGTTATGAAGAAGCTGAGGGTAGAATTTATTCTGGGGAAGCTTTGTTCTCTACCTGTGAAATCAGACAAGTTATCTGCTTCCAAATTTCTATGAAGGGACAGACCTAAGAGAGACATTCCCTCTTGGAAATCTTGAAATGAGGTGGGTGGCATGGGTCATGAGAAAGCAAGCCTGAAACTCACCAGGCAAGCTCCATTAGATGTCAGGGCTTGAGAATAATCTGCATCCACTGAGGTGTCAGCCCTGGGTGTTGGTTCTGTCCATTATGCTCTGGGATTAACCCTGACCTCTGAAACGCATGCTGTTGCCTGCCTTTTGTAACTAAGGAAATGTCACTCCTGCCCTCTGGGTCTTGGTTTTTAGGATCCTGATATCAACTCCACCAATCTTTGAACTCCTCTTGGGGTCATTCTTCCTTTTTCTGAAAGAATAACACATATGTACAGATGAATAACTGTATTTGTATTTTTCCTGCTCAGAGTGTAGAGTGTTCCAGAAGTCTGACAGTCTCCTTTCTTCATTTCTCCTCTGTCACCTTCAGCTCAAGCTGGACTTGTTTCTGCTATACACATGCTTAAGTGACTTAGCAAATGAATGTCCAGCTGTAACCTTGGTGATATGTGCAGAGACACTTTCCAACGATGTGGAATATAGATTGACTGATAATATCAAAGTTTAGGAATAAATCTGGAGACAAATTTCTGTTGTTTAACTGCCCCCCCCACCCTGTACTTTGCTATAGCAGCCCCAGAAACTAATGCAGAAATGCTAACAGTGAATGGGGTGCTTCTATAACAACTTACCTTACAAAGTGGGTGTGGGCGTGGGATTTGGTAATGAACAGAGATTTGAAGTATTTTGAGGCAACTGCCAGAGAAGATTGTTGAAAGTTAAAAGGGCTCTGGGATGAGACCTCAGACAGAAATGAGACACACATATTAGTACCTGGAGGAAAGAGGATCCTTCTTTTAAAGTGGCAGGTCAGAATTTGTTCTGTTGGTCAGCAGATAGAACTTGCAAGCAATGATGTTAAGTAGGTAGCTGAATCCACATCTAACAAAGCGTTGAAGGCATCTCTCCACACTGCTTATGGTAAAGGGCCAAAGGAAAGAGATAAACTACAAAAAGAATGCTAACCAAACTATTCAGCTAAAAAAAGGGAACATGAGCTCTTGCCACTTGCAACATGGATGGAACTGGAGGGAGCTATGCTAAGTGAAACGTCAGGAGAAAGCCAAGTTCCAGATCGAGAACACTCATTTTCACCACCACTGGTTAAGCTCTTTACTATGCAGAGCTTTTTCAGATAGATGATTTAGAATTTTTTCTCTTATTATCTGTATCATCTTTGTGGTATCTTAGTGTTTTGTGAGATTTTTTCATGACCTATCTTTAAGTTCACTGATTCTTTCTTCAGCCATATCAATGAGCCCATCAAAGCCATTATTCATTTCGGTTACAGAGATTTTTTAATCCCTTCATTTCCTCTTGATTTTTCTTAGAATCTTCATCTGTGCTTCTGTTACACACTGGTACTTATACCCTGTCCACTTTTTCCTTAGAGTCCTTAGTATACTAATCATCGTTACTTTAAACTCCTAGTCTTGTATTTCAACATCTCCAGTAAATCTGAGTTTAGAGCTCATATTTGCTTTTTTTTACAGACTGTTTTTTTCTTCTTACCTTTTAACATTCTTACTCATTTTTGTTGAAAGATTTTCCATTATGAATTCTAGAGTAGGAAATGAACTAACCTTTGAGTATGATGTTTGTGTTTATCTGGGTAGGAGTGAGTTGTGCTTAATATTTCTGTAGACAGGTCTCAGAGTCTACAAGTGCACCTGATGTTCTTGTTCTTATCTCCCTGTTGAGTTTGGATTTTCCTAGGTACTACTACTACTCAGAGATATTCAATAGCTTGTAAAATTAGTAGCTGCTCCATTAGTACTAAACTCGAACCCTGGTTTCATGACAGCAATGTGGAGTAGGGCTGAGGGGAGCCATTATGTAATCTTGTGATTAAATCTCTTTCTTTTTGTAGACCCTGTGCTTGACCTTCACAAGTGTTCCTTTTTAAAAAATGTTTTTGAGGAGTTGTTTCTAATTCATACAATTATTAATTTGTCAAAATACCTTAGAGTCATAGATCAGTAGCAAAACAAGAAGTAAATAAAAATTTCCAGACATCTTGAAGAGTTTCAAAATATCTATATGCACTAACCTAAAAATATCCAGCTAAACTGTGATTGTACAACAGATTATATACTCAGTTGTGCCTGTGCTCACTGCATTCTTCCTTGGAGCAGTCTTGGCTTTGCGTTGTGGAACTTTTCTCCTATCTTTGTCCAGTTTTAACTTGGTGACCAACACCTTGCTCAGGTAAATGTCCACGTGAACACTGGTGCCAAAAGTCATCTCCTGATGCATCTCCTGAATACAGATGACATATTTCTGACTATCCACCTAGACCACCTTGCCAGTTTGCTGACCTTTGTAGTTTACTTGAACTACTTGCACCTCATTGCCCTTGCAAGTAGACAATGGAGCAGCTGTATTTCTTCCATAGCTCCTTGAAGAATTAGACAGATGTGATCTCTCTTCATATATGGAAGGGGGCTTTGAAGTGGTATTTACAGACTTTCTTGTGGTTCTAGATTCACAAAGTCCAAACTTCATGGTGCCTAGCTACCTGACTCCTGATGGGCTCAGAATTCTGTGTCTTCACATTGTGTTTCTTATATCTGCTGGGTCCCTTAATTGAATTGTGAAGGCTCTTGACAGATAGCATAAAAAGTGTCCTTCTCTTAGGTAGAATAAGGATTGGTGAAGTTTTATTTTCCCTGGAGAAAAGGTTCTTGTTATGGAGAATTTTTTTTTTTTTGTCCCTTGCTTGCTTTTTTTGTCCCTGTAAGAACCAGGAGAAAATCTTTGTTAGTTACTCATCAAGAGGACCTGTAGGTTTCCTGGAGGTAAAGCCCATAAAAGTATGGGGTGATTATAAGACTGCAACCACCAGATATTTCTCTCCCACCAGCTAATACAACTCAGTTTGGGGCAATTTCTCAAAATTACCATTTAAGTGTTCCTACCAGTTATGATCTTAGTTGTTTCTGTTCTGCATGTAAACAAATCCTAGAATTTACTCACTGGAGTTCCCTCTCTGTCCAGATATGGCAGTTTTCTCTGCAACTTTTCTCTGATAGGTCCAGAAAAGAGTTTCTGGTCCTTAGTTTACTCATTTTGCTGGTGTAAAGATGAAAGTGATGACTTCCAAGGTTGTGATGCTGTAGATACTTGAAGTTATATTTTAGAGTTGGCAATTAGAGTGTCACTCTATCCCCTAACTTCCAGGTGGATACATTATCTTCTTTAAAAAAATAAATAAAATTCCTCAGTTCATATTTTTTTGTCATTGAACATGGCTGACTCTAGTATTTGATATCATGGGCAACCTGTGATGCAGTTAAGAACTTTGAAATCAAAATATGGGAGTTAGAACTCCTGGCTCTATTTTTCAAGAGTGTTATTTTGAGAAAGCTATTTCACCTTGATGTTTCTCATTTCTTCACCTGGAAATAGTATTTTCAAAGGGAGGATTAATTGCATTTCTACTTATAGATATTTTAGAATAGTGTCTGGCATAAGATAAGTACTAATTATTAAACTATCAAATGTTCCAAAATCTTGTTAATCTACTGACTTGAGAGTAAAAGTAGTTTTTAAGATGTGACACTGTCCCTTTGCAGTTTAAGATCAGGCTAATATTGCCATCAGAACTGATATAAATCAGCAGGCGACCTCAAGTCATGAGGATAGGCTATAGCAAAGGGTTTTCCAATTGAGTGACACGCCTTTGTCCCTAACAACGTAGGGCAGAAGTCCAACAGCTTTGTTTTATTTTGTTGAAATCATTGTGTTTTGAAGAATTATCTTCATGGATAGTTTATGGATTCTGGAAAACTCCCTACAAAAACAAGACTCTTTGATCCGCAAGTGTTTGTTTTTCATCTCAAAACCAAACAAAATATAACCATTACCAACAAATAAATGCAATACACAACTAAAATAAGTTTTCAGGCATTTTGTGGGCTTTTCCCATACAAGTAAATGCCTTGCTATTATGATATATGCATTTCAAGACCAGGACTGGGGATGTGACTCAGGTCCTTCAACAGAAATAAAGATGCTCATGGCAGTGGGTTTGGGGATGCTCTCTTCTGACCTGAGCATTGGCTCCATACTGACTTCTCTTGTACATGCCAACACTGGCTAGTAATCCAATATTAAGGTCAATAGAGTTTGCCTTTAAGAGTCTCCAATCTTTCTTTATACTTTCTCACTAGTTTCAGCTACTTTCAAGCCTATCAGCTTCCAGTATTATCAATAGCAAACATTAATTAGTGCCCATCAATGCATATAAATGTGTGGGAAATTCTGAGAACTATCACATATGGTTCCTGCCCCTCAGGTTTTACAGTTTAGTGATTGATGCTGCTCTTTGTAACTCTGAGTTCTTCCTTCCTTGCTTGACTCTTGTGCTACAATTTCTCTTTACTCATCAAATGATGGACTCTTAGTTAGAAATGTAGAGCTCATTTATTCTAGTCACTCTATATTTTGTGGCAAAGATGATGTTTCATGTTCATCATTTCAACTCAGCTTACATGTTAGGAATTTACTTTTTCAGTAATTTTCAAAGTTGATGTAGGTTATCCATTCTAAAAATATAATCAAGTGTTAGTCTATCAAATATGAGGGAAAATGGTATAAATCCTTTCTAAGTCTGACTTCTCATCCGATAAGGTCATATGTGCTTTCTCTGAGTTTTCTTTCTCTCTGCCACTCACATAAACACCAGAAAATTAAGGATTCCAAAATGATGGGCCATGAAATAAAAGGGGATGTTCCCTAATTACTTTGTGACAATTCCCATTTTAAACATCAGCTAAGAACTAATAGATAAAGCATATTCTCACTGGACTTTGTGATCAGAATATATATATTGCAATGCATTAATAATTATTGGATTAATACATAGTAAATGAGGTTTTAATAGTTTTTTATTATGACAGCTATCACTAATGCACTTTTTGTAAGGATTAGAGCTATAAGTTTCTGATCTGTAATTTGATGTTATTTTCCCTCTATTTCTTTCACTGTCCAATCCAACTCATTATAAAAAAGAAAAAAAATACCAAAATGTGAGAAATTAACACTGAGTTATATAGTAGTTCTACTCTATCTCTGCCTCTCTTCATTAAAAATAAAAACAATTAGTAAATTTCAAGACACTCATTCCTTTGAGCACTTACCATACTTCTCTTAAATGCTTTCTAATCTTTAAGATTAGAATTTAAGATGTATGACTGAAAGTTGAGGGTGATGTATATTGACCATGAGCAATTGTTAAAAATGAAGCTATAAGAGTTACTACTAACTTTATGGATTTTAAGTTCATTTTTAGTTCCCAGAGGTCAAATCACACTTTGAATTAATGATACTCACATGAGTTCATGAATCTTTTATTCCATTTAATACTTTACCCATGCCAATGGGATGAGTTGTGTAGTTAAAATTATCTGACTAACGGAAATAATTTAGGGCCAAAGTAAACTATCCCAATGAGGCTAACTTTAGTTTTGCAACAAAGCAGATAAAAATCTCAGTGGGTTTCTCACCATCAGCTAAAATAACAAAACATGTGTGTCCCACAGAAGCATTTTATAAGGTTGAAGACAGATAGGGCAAGGTTTATAACCTGTTTCCTCTAAACTGCAAGTCTGAGATCAGTTCCAGTAAAAGTTGAAGGTTACTTGAAGAAGTCTGACCTATTTAACATTGGTTACATAAAGTGTTCCTGATACAAAAACCCTTTAGTATGATTTGCAAAGTGAATGATTATAGCTAAAATCATGACAATTTCTGATGATCATGCTGTCACCTCAAATGCTCCAATGAGTGGATTAAGAACGCCAGCAATCGGAAGAGTATTTTCTTTCCCAATCCTCTTTTTCAGCATAGTGAAACATTTGCATAAAGTGACTCAATCAAAAGAAAGCTGAATGTCTGTGGTTATGAAATCTTACATTCTTCCACACTAAGGAGAATGAAAAAAAAAAAAAAAAGCCTTGGAGGACATTTTTGATTTACTAGCAAAAAGAAAAAAAAAAGTACTTTATTTTCTATGTGCTTTTCCTTAGGAAGCTGCTGGGAATCTGGTAGCTGCAATGAACTACATTTCAGTTGTGACTATTGGATTTGGATTTTGTGTTTTGGGAAAATGTCCATGTTCTGATTTCTTATTTTTTTAACATTTGCAAAAATAATTGCATGAAATGACTTTTTAAAATTCTTTCCAGAGTTCTGTGCCAAAAAATTTCTGAGTAACTTTTCCTTCATTGTATTCCTATAGGTCTCAGAAATGATGAGTTACCCAGGTGCTAGAGGGTAGCTATGTGGTCAAGTAAAGTTTTTGAAATGTATACCTTCATATTATTTTGGCATAGATAAAACATACCACTCACTATAGTGTTTCAGTGTAGTATTTGTCTAACAAAAACATGTCTATGTACTATAAGAATAATTACCATGAAATTTCCACTTAGGGAGTATTTTAATGTTAACCTCAAGGCAATCATTTTAGAATTACAGTAAATACAAACAGTAGGTATATGTACTATGTAATGGTGTTAATTTAAACTTTTATACTACATGTAATAAATATTGGCCGGTGATTAAGATAACCCATACATTTTTAAATTTATTAAAATTACAGAATTTTTTCATTTTAATCCTCAGAGGATAGGAGAGATTGTATTACAAGTTTCCTTATTAATGCTGACAGTCTGGCTGACTTTGGTCTTTGACCTCAAGGGCAATGAATTTGGCCTGTCAACTGAGGAAGCAACCTCATTGGAAAGACCAGAAACTCAAAGGAAAGCCACGCCTGTTCTTCACAGGGAAAACAGATGATAAATGACATAATGTGCTTTCTCCCATAACCATTGTCTTTTTTTCCCCCTTGAGTAATTATTCAGATATAGGAGGTCCTCAACTTGCAAGTTCACAAAGTTCAAGAGAACTTTTGGAACTGAGAACATAATGTTCCATAAAGTCAATGTCAGTGAGGATGATATCTTTTTTTTTACCCAAATTCATCCTTTTTTCTGATGTTCACAGTACCTCTTCTTTACCTCCATCCAGTAGTTCTCATGGAGAATCTCTGTCCTCCTTGACATCAGCTTAAATCAAAATTGAGTGACTAGTTAAAAGAAATGAATATGAATAAAGTTGAGACAGTCATAGTAATTGCTCCCCTGGTCCGAGAGATTTATCCAAGTTGTAGGACTAAGAAAAGTAGATTTTATGAATAAATACAACATTGGGAAAGCAACATGGCGTGTGAAGTAATTCAGTGTTGAAGGGGTAGGAAGTGTGAAATAGTTGACAACTAAAACTGACAATTAAGAGATAAATAACAGCCAGATCATGGAGAATTTTATACTACCATTTTATGTTTTTTTTTTTTATTGATAATGAGTCACTAAGAGTATTTAACTAGGTCATAAACTAAACAGATTTACTATCTAAATCAAATACAATGACATTACAGTTGAGAATGGACCTGTATAAGATTATAATAGTCCTTCATTCATACACAAGATGCTTAGCTCTCTAATTTAACAAATGTCCTACGACCATATGGTCAAAGTATACAAATACCAATTTTAAAGAAAAGGAAATACAAAGAACTTTTAACCTTACTTGTTAAAGTTCAATATTTTTTCACAATAAGATTAAATTAAAAACCCAATGAAAAATCAATATTATGAATTAGTAGATATCAAAATTTATTAGCATACTATGTTTGTGATAGTATGGGAAAACAGGCACCTTCTTGAATTTAATAATTTCACTTCTAGAAATTAGTTAACAATAGATTGCATATGTCTAAAGCTGAATATATGCAAGGTTTTTATAGTGGTATATTGTTTATGAAAGCAAATAATTAAAAACATTGATAGCAGATATTATGAACATATAATGGAATAATAACCTCACTAGGGAGGATATTGACAGCTTATTATATTATATAGGGAGAGGGAATGACCTACAAAAATATATATTTTTTAAAAATTGGTATAAAAGACTGTGTATCCTGCAATGACATATAGATTGAAAAAGGCATGTGAGTGTGAATAAAATACTTGTGGAAGAATATTTAATAAATTGATAATAGAGTTGTTTCTATCACTGGTGAGAGAACAGGATATGAGGTCTCAAGAATAAAGGGGTGACTTGTTTTCCATTGTAACCTTTTTGTATTTTTAAAATGTATAGCATATAAATGTACAGCCTAGTCAAGATAGGAAGAAAATGAGGAAAAGGTAGTAGAAGAGAAAAAAAGAAATGAAAAAAGGAAAAGCTGTAGAGGAAAAAGGTGTAAGCTAAATTTCACCCTCCCGTTCATCAAAAAGATTGAATTTATGCCTACACAGGTCAAGAAATAAGCCTTAAAATCCATGACACACACACACACACACACACACACACACATATAGCATGTCTTAAAGCTATATCAAATGTATATTTTATATTGCCTATGTATATATTTGACATTATAGATTTGATATAACCTAGTTGATATAACCTAATAATCCTTTCATTCATATTTGACGGTTCTCCTTATGGTCTTATTCACAGCTATTTTTTATATTCCCTTAAGCAATACCTATAAGGTGCTTGAATGAATTACTTTCCCCAAGCTATTTGTCAAAAACAGACAAACTATCTTATTCCAGAAGCAAAATATTTCCAGAGAGAAAACAATGTTTGATCTAAGCCAGTCATGTTGATCTCAGTTCCCTTGCAAGCTAGTTCTGGGTTAACCACTGACCAGTTTGGACCAGTGTGTTAGATACGGTGGCTTCTAGAAACTATTTCCTTATATATTTGGTAAGGAGAAATTTCATGTCCCTTTTTACTCACTTCTCCCTTCTTTGAAGCTGTTATGTGAAATTGTGATGCTTAGATCCTTACTAGTAATCCTACCACCATTAGAGGTTTGAGGGTGTTTCAAAATGACAATTCTGTAACTTAATATTTGTTTAACTCTTAAGCTTCATCCCCAAATGGCCTGTTTCCAGCCTCTTTATATGGAATAACAAATAGACTTAAAATTACTATTAGTTGGCAATTGTGCCACTTTTAAGAAAATGTATCCTAATGGTTAGTGAAGCTTACACTTTTATTAGTTCTTAGGCCCCAACCCTTATTATTGCCTACCCAGAGATCTCAGCAGATCACACTGCCTGCTAGTCTACTAACAAGACTAAAACTATCCTGTAAGCTGAGTTTTCATCCATCCTGTTCTCTCTTCATCTAAATTAATAGTATGGACTCTTTCTCAGCAAAATTAACTTGTTTATCAATGTGCTGTAGTCTACTACATGGTTCCCATGCTAGGCAATTGTTCCATTAATCCTCTATTTTGCCTCAACCTTTTACCTTTTTATTTGCTTCTGCTTCACCTCTTTGGTGAAGAGTCCAGAGTAGGACTCATAAGAAACATGTGCTGCAAGGGTTATTCAGTACAGAATGAACAACTAGGGGTATGGGAGGAGGCTTTGTACACAAGAGGGTAGTCTGACCCTGGTTCTCATAGGAGAATGTGATTTGCTTGTTTGAATAATTCAGTGGGCTGATGGAGAACTGAAGTCTGTTAGTTGGGGATAAGGAGGACTGTGGCTGGTTCCCATGATAAGGAGGGTTGTTTGCCTAAGGGACTGAGCCCCAAGCCCAATCTGAATATGTTGACTTTTTATTATAGACAGATAAAAATGTAAGTTGAAAATATATCATTTATGTATGTTAAAACTTATTTCCAAATGACTTTCTATTCATTTAAGCATGCATAACTAACAGCATATTGTTTATCATAATATTACATGCTATTTTTACCCAAAGGTCAAATGTTAGATATTTAATTTGTTCTGATGACATATTTTGTGAATATGCATTCACACATATATTTGTACTTATATATGTATGTATATAATCTGCTGCATAGTCATATGCTTAGATATTTTCACATACACATATTTTTCCCCTTTTGATTCTAGGAAAATCAAGGAAATAAAAGTTTTGTAGACAAATTCACACACACAAATGACTTCAAACTCTCAATTGTCATACAAGTTTTATGAGTTTATCTTGATTTATACTCCAAAATGTTCCAGTGCATATTTCCAAGTGCTTTTGAGAGCATCAGGCTTCATACTATTTCATTTTACTTTAATATGATAAGACATTTTCATATCTGTTTAAATCCTTGCCTATATAAATGGCCAGTAAACATGAATTTCATTTTTCATAAAGTAAGTACTATTTCACACTGTTTTCTACTTAAATACTCATATTCTTCATATTTTTCTGACTGACAGTGATGAGTTATCTTTTATTTTAAGAATTTTTTTGGAATTTCCCATAATATATTGAGTAGCAAAATATTGCCATTGATATTGGTATTTTTTCCATTAAATTTCTAATTTTTATTTTGTAACCCTTTGCGTGTTTGTATCAAAGAATTATTTGTGACAGTGTTCTTCCTTCTTTATGATATGATGCCTTCTCTTCATTTACTCTCTTTGAAATTCTAGTTTCAGTGACTAAAACTCTATTCTGTTTATTCTGATTATTTCTTAACTTTTATGCCTTTATTATTCTACTTTGATGACCCTAAGTAACTTACTAAATGTCTTCCACTTTGAAAACTGTGTTAATAGTACATTGGTATAGTAATTTTTTTCTGTTGTGAATTTTCCCTTTTTCTAATTTCATAAATGCAATATTTTTATTTTAAAGTTTAGGAGTATTATGTTTTCTTCTTTTGGCAGCAGTATTAATATCAGATCTATTTACTTACTGACTTCTCTATTTATAGTAATGTTTCCATTTACTTATCTTACAGAAAGACATAACAATTTCTTCTGGCCTAGAGAGTTAAGATGGGTGTTTTTGGATAGTAGTTTAGACCCAAATAAAATTCACTGATACCAGAAAAGATATGTCACAACAATAGATTTGTGAGAGTTTGACAGTGCAGATCATATATCTCACACCTTTGGTGAAAATGGAGGGCTGTATCCTGTGTAGGTACATTTGCTTTTATGCCAAAAATTTATTTTATGAGTGTCATGACAATCTAAATATAATTTAGCAAGGGGTCACCTCTCTAACTCACCTAATGTGTGGCCAATGGAATGCTACACTTCAGCTTGTTCATCACTTAGCAACTCAGGGTATGGCTTCAAGGAAGTCTCATCCTTCCCCAAAAGTAGGTAGAATGAAAGGTAGTTTTTTATATATTCTCTCCCAAAGACTTCTTTACTGATGGTATCTCGTTTTTCACACTAGAAAATGTAATTGTAGTTATGTTAGATAGTGAGTTCTGTGTTACCCATATTATTGACAACCCAAACTTCTAAAAATGTCTTGTTTTCCATGCAACAAGGTAGTAATTAGTGGTCAATCTCTCTTCATTCTCTGATGTTTATTCCATGGTAAGTAGGAGGTCTCTCAGTGATAAACTCAATCCTTCTCACCTACAGGTATATTTCAGTTATTCTTTATCAACTCTGTCTAAAGGGTTGGCATGTTGCTGAAACTATTCTTGTTTCTAATGTCAAATACATTTCCTTCTGTTATTAAATGACTATTTCTTACACTATTTTTTTTAAATAAACTCTGATAGTGATGAGTATGACATGACTCTTTTCCTATTATATTAAATATTTTAAATGGATAGTTAGTACTTTTGGACCAGGACTTCTTGTCAATATGCATTAAACATAAATCTATTTCCTAGAAATAAAAAATTAAAATGCTAATTAATTATCTAGTAATGAAGTTTTTATATTTTTTGAAGATTTATTTATTTATGCATACAGAACTGGGATATAAGCCAGAGGTGCAAGGGCGGTGAGAGGATTCATCAGACAGTGTGGGGAGCAGAACAGGTAGGTAGACAAATTACACTGCTGAGGGGAGCAGCAGGTGTGTCAGGAGAGCTCTGCTGTGCCATATGGATCACCTCCGGGGTTGGGGATCGAACTCATACTGAAGTGGCTGTGGCCAGCTTGTAGTGCTGCATCCTAACCCATTGCACCACTAGGAAGGGCAATGTTTATACTTTTTCTTTGTCTCTGTATCAGTCTAGACTAGCTTATTCTGCAGCAACAAGCAGCCCCACGATCCATGTCTTTAAACAGTTACTTGATTTAGATTCCTTCACTCGTGTTGAATGCCCTTTCTAGGTTGGCAGGGGGAGCTGCTCAAGATCAGTGTCCTCAGGCTTCGTCCCAAGTTCTGCAACAGCTGTTACAAATCTGTAGTCACAAAGGCAGCGCAAACGAAAGGAACACGGGGAGGTTCTCATTGGCTCTGCAAACCTTCAGTGGAAAATAATGCCATCTCTTCCAATCACATTTCATTACTCAAAACAAGTCAGAGAAACACAGTCTTTAATGTATCCCAAAGAAGAGAGAGCTGGCATATTTATGGACAGGTCTAATAACTACCACATTTCCTATAATTTTTAACCTTTAACACTATTGCCAACCCAAACTTCTAAAAGTTTCCTCTTTGTTTTCCATGACACAAAATATTAATGGCCTCTCTCCCTAGCTCTCTGATTGTTTATTATAATTTTCTCCAACTTACTTTCTTTTCGCAGTGACCTAAATGTAGTTGATCTTTAAATTTCTACCCACATTCATTCCCATTTTATCTTTGTCCTTGAGTAACCTATAGTTATATTTAAATATCTATGCATCTATCCATTTATTCATTTACCAGATGTCAGTCTTACATATGCTACTAAGCATAAGAATGAATGAGATAAAATTTCACTACCCAGCCCTCCCTGGTGGCCCATGGGTTAGGACACAGCACTGCAAGCTAGCCACAGCCACTTCAGTACTCAGCCCCAGGGGGTGACCCACATGGCACGCAGACCTCACCTGACTTGCCCGCTGCTCCCCTCAACAGTGTATTTCATAGATCTACCTGTTCTGCTCCCCACTCTGGTGAATCCTCTCTCCAGCCCTATACCTCTCACTCACTGTACCCCAGCACTATATGCATAAATAAATAAATCTTTAAAAAAAAAAAAAACAAAAAAACTCACTACCGCCAGAAAGGAGACATTCCAATTACTTGGAATCCACAAAATCAAATAGTGCCAGTTAAAAAGTGCCGTATAGGACCTCCCTGGTGGCGCAGCGGGTTAAAGCACTGCACTGAGAATCTAAAGCTGCTTCCGCATGAGTTCGATTCCCGCCTGCCCCGGAGGAGACCACATGGCGAGGCAGACCTCTCCTGACCCGCCCGCTGCTCCCCTCAGCAGTGTACTTCGTCGATCTGCCTGTTCTGCTCCCCACTCTGCCTCTGGTGAAGCCTCTCACCGCCCCTGAGCCTCTGGCTTGTACCCCAGTTCTGTATGTACAAATAAATAAATCTTTAAAAAAAAAAAAGTGCCGTATATTTTAATAACTATGTGCTGTATGGGGCATGTGCAAACCTAGTGAGTGGATAATAATTTGGATTATAACAGTATTCTAATTATCATAAAATTATGTTAAAATATGAAAAAAATTTAAATTTTGAACAAAACATTTTCCATAATCACTTTCACATAAAATTTGCATTTTGAATGTTCACATGGAAGGACTGTGGAGGAAAAGAAAGTTCCAAGTTGAAAGTTATTTTTTAACTTAATATGAGGTTGATTTTTGGGCTGAGAAATACTACTAATCAGGAAATTTGAAAATATAGATGCCAGAAGTTTTTTGTTTGTTTTTGCTTTTTACTGAGTGGCCTCTTAACTTACTTTCTCTCTTAAATTTATAGAAAATTAATTTTCTCTTAAGCGTTTAGAAAATCTAAGGCATAGTTATCAGTTCTTGAAGGTCAAACTTATCACTATGTCAAGCAAAATTCTACCTATACTAATGGCTCCCAGAATATTTATGGAATGGAATTTAATTGGTTTATTCTTGAGAAAATCTGCCCTTTTCATTTTAGTTACTAGCTCTCTGAGTGATTTGGAGATAGGACTGGACTCTGCTAGTGGCTCTACATGGGCGAGCTGCCTTACTTTGTTTTCAAGTTTTAAAATTCAAGGGCTCAATTATTTAAAATAGGAATTGAGTGATAGTAAGGAAGTGTTAAGGTAATACAATATTTTGTACTTTTGATTTATAATTCAGCGGTTCAGAGAACCTAACACTTCTAAAACTTCTAACTTCCAAAGTCAAATTCTGCACATTGATATTACTTTGAGAGTGGGTATGATGTAAAATTGTTTATGTCTGCTTATAGGTATATAATTGCTCCAGCCCTAGAAAAAAATATCTGAGGTAACTGATACATAAATTAAAGTCTGGTATTTTCCCATAAACCCATAAATCACTGACATCTCTCAAATTCACTGTAATTGTGGAGGGACAGAGGTAAGAAAGAAAGAAGCATGGTTTGATTACTTTCTTTTCAGGAAATACAAAGTTTCTGAATTGTATATATTCACAAAAATAAAAATTAACTTAATTGCAATCCAGTCTTAGAACACGTTGGAGAAACCCTTTATAGACAGACCATCTTTGAGATCATTTGAACTATTAAGGAAGCTATAGCATAGGCAATTGAAATTTAAAGATATCTATCTTTATACACATGTATATATATATATATATATATATATATATATATATATATATATATATATAGGAAAAAATCTATTGAATTTAAACTATTAAGTGATAGTAAGTCTTAAAGATATGCATGAGTAAATATCCTTATGACCTTGTCCTAATTCAGAGAATAAAGGCACTCAGCAATTCAGCGAAACTAAGAACTTTTACTAGATGAGAACCAAAATGATTTCTGGAGGAAGAAAGCGTCTTAATGTATCACACATCAGTCATTGTAAATGCTCTCATTGGAAACTCTCACTATACAATCCTCTCAATCCACTCTCTTAACTGTCTATTGGTCAAGGATTCTGTCATAGTGTTTCTCTACTAAATCATGCTGGAGTATTTAATTAAAACATTAGACTCTGGAATAATATTTTCTTATTTGGACAAGATTTTAGCCTTTTAGTACAATTTCAATTTCTTTCTTTTTTTTTTTTTTTTGGTAGCAGATAATTAAAAGAGGAATGATTTTTAATGCAAATTTGAGTAGATTTGCTAAGGAATTAAAGTAAAGTATAGTTGTCACGAGCTTTGGAAATGGCACATTAAACTTACCACCTTGTAACTACATTATGTAGTTGAAAAATAATTCTATTTTAATTCTTTCCTTCTTGGCTCTCAAGAACATGATTTCTTTCCTTAGTAGAACTTGCGAATCTTTCCATTAAATATTTTTAAGTTTGGGACTCTAACTGCTCAGCTTATTGTTTCTAAGGAAATGGCCAGGAAAGGTCACATCAGCTTTTTAGAGTAAAAATAATGAATGAGCATTTGGAATGAATAAGAATCAGTCTCACCCTCTGTTCCACCTCGGCCACGAGTTTGCCTTGTGCCTCATTTCCCACAACTGGAAGCTCCCAGCTGAATAATCATATCCAAACATGCTGAGCTAATTGAAGAAAGGTGCTATATAAACACAAGCTACTATTATTATGGTCATTTTCCCAGACCTTGGGCTTCCCCACCCACTTCCTCTAAATTTACAATGAGATGGGAAGCAAGCCTTTTCCAAAGATGCTGACTGAGAGCACCGGCTTTGGTGCCCTCAAGTGGTTTCCTCTGAAACCAGCCTAAGATCATGATCTGAGCTTTGTGAGGCTGTCTAGATATTCCCTTGAATGTACCAGTTCAGAGAAGGAGAGATAAACAACTAAAGCACATAAGGCATTTAGATTAACCTTTTTTAAAAGAAATTATTTACATACTTAAAAATGTCAGACAGTCTTCACTCTTGAAAACTGATATTTCCATCTCTACTGAACAGGCAAGCATAGGTGCCATAAATGTTTTTCCTGATAATCTAATCTAAGACCAGGTCTGTTTATCCTGCAAGTAGAGGCAACGTGGGGACATATGAAAATATACAGAGGTACGGTGCAGATACTCAATGCTTTAGAAATGTTTTCTGACTGTCTCCTTTCGAGTGTGCTGTCGAGCTGAAAATGGTCAGTTACATGGTCTAGTTGCAGTCTTTTTTTTTTTTTCCAAAAGACTACATGTAAGATTTTATTATATGGTATTCTCAACAAACAAAATTGTAGGCACAAACATTCACAATTGCCAGAGTTTGAAGACAGAGGAAAGAGCTGATAACAAAGTATAAGGTATTTTTGGAATAAGGAAACTGTTCTGTATCCATCAATAAGTGGCTCCTAAAGTGATCACTTGATTTAATCAGCCGAGCTTCTTTTTATGGAAGAACGATTCCAAAGACCCCAAGGTGTGACACAAATTACACTGGGGTCCCATTTTAGGAATTGTGTGGGGGAGATTGAGCTTTACCAACATATTCCCCTTCCCTTCCATCACCAGTCCTGAGGCAGCTTTAGAGAACACTAGTGCTCCACAGAACACAGTTTAAAATTCATTGTGTTGTTGATATCATTTATTTAAGCTCCACTTTTAAAAAATTATTTCAGAATAATTAATTTCCTAATAAGTTTTAACAATTTAAATTTTTCTATTGTTCTCTAGCAAAACACTTATTTTCCACAACAATCATCAATGTGTACACAAGAAGCAATGAAATAGGAAATATCAAGTCCCCGTTTCCTGTCTGCATGCTTTTGAGAGTACATCTGCAAATAGTTCTATTGAGTAAGAGATTCTCAAGTCAGTGCTGGGTTTTGTCAGGATAAAAATAACTGATGCATAGTCTAATTGACAACATTTTTGAGAACTATAAAGTCCTATATCATAATATAACTAGATAATACTAGAGTGAATGTGAGTGCTAAAATTTATGTGATGAAAACAATCTGGATAGTATAGCTGTTCAGAGGAAAGGGAAATCAGTATGTTTCACTGTAGTCAGCAAAATGAAAGAACCTAGCTTTGTGTGGCTTGGGTCAGAGAGCAAGGCTCAGAGTTTGAAGAAGTTTTTATGAGTTTAGGGGCAGACCAGATGATCCTGAACCTAGCCTTTGAGACTGTAGGTATACAGGAGCAGCAAAAGATCTGTGGCTGGGTTTTGGCTTTATTTTTTAGTCAGTGGAAGGTATTTGTGAAGACACAAACTCTCTAGTACTATAGTCATAATTTCTCCTCACTTACTTGGTATTATGGAGAAAAATTTAACTGTAAAATATAGACATTTTTGCTTTGTAAAGCTAGTAGATTATAGTATATTTATTATATGAATGCACAACATGTATTTAGATAATTTATTTCAATTTTAACCTTTACTCTAAGAAGGTGATTCATTTTTGATATGTAGATTGGTGATGGCAAGAACAGATGTTTTTCAAATATGAGTGTATGTAGATATATAAAAAAATTCTCACCTGTCAGGTCAGAATGCCTAAGGAACTCTACCTGTAGGTCAGTGTTATCATAGCAATTAGCTCAAGTCATCAGGGCTCAGCTGTCCCAAGAAGCGAACTATGTAATGATACTGGAAATCTAGACTTTAGAATGTAACAGGTGGGATAGAAAATAAAGGTCAAGCACCATATTCAGGAAACAAAGTTCGACTAGTTAAATGAAATGATTTTTCCTCCTAAATTGCTACTATTTTCCCTTTTCACTTCACACCCTAACTCATGTGCTTTCTGGCATGGAACAGATAAATGTTAAAACAGGAAGCATCATTTCTCCTCTGTTTCCTGCCAGATCAGCACTAGGAAGAGCTAAGGATCGGAGGTGTGGAATCAAGTCAGTTCCTGAGATCTTCCTAAATCAATTTAGTTAATTTCTTGAGAAACAGATACGCTATTAATGAAATATTGTACCTTAGAGTAAGACAGAACATTGACAGAAAATCAGTCACACTAATATGGCAAGAGGAAGATAAGATACTCTCAAAAGAAAATAAAAATATATTTATTCATAAATGAATATTTAGCACACATGAAATTAAAAAGTGTACTCAAATAAATAGACAATATAATTGCTAGGTGAAAATAATAAGTAAATATTGGGAAATGGAACAGAGATTATTATTATGTGCAGATACACAGGGAAATGAATGTTTCTTTTTTCTTGTATTCATTTGATAATTTTTATGTTTTCATACAATTTATCCAGTTCATTTGATGTTTTGGGTTTATTGAGAAAAATTTGTTATAAGATTCTTTAATTACCTTGTTACTGACTATAAGATTTGTAACGGTGTTATCTCTTTGACTTCTGATTGGTAATTTGTTGCTTTTTCTTTAGTGATTTATACAGAAGTTTACTAATTTTTATTGATATGTGTTTCATAAAGTCTGCTTTTGGCTGCAGGAATTCCCCTACTTATTTTTTTATGGATTGAGTTCATTTAAGAACTATTGTTCTGAGATGTTAGGGCATCCTGCCACCATGATACCTACAGTCCTCTACCTCAATCCATTGTCCCTCACCCCAAATGGTTGATTTAATCTACCAAGAGATTTATTGGTTTGGTTTTGACTGATCTTTTGTTTTGCTTCTTTATAGTCCACATTTTTTCATGCCCTTTTGGTCATCTACATGTCTTCTTTGGAGAAATGTCTATTTAAATCTTTGTCCATTTTTTGATTTGGGTTTTTTCTTTGTGGTTTATTTGTAGGAGTTCTTTGCAGATTTTTGATATCAGTCAAAATGGCAAATGTATTGTGTGCTAATATTTCTTCTCATTCAAAAAGGTATCTTTTTGTTTTGATGATAGTTTTATTCATGATGGAAAAGCTTTTCATTATGATATATCCTCTTTTGCTTATATCCTCTTATACTTGATATATCCTCTTTTGCTTATATCCTACTTATATCCTCTTTTGCTTCTCTTGACATTAGAGACAAATCCATAAAGATGTCACTGAAGTCAATGCTGTCAAGTGCTTTGCCTTTATTTCCTTCTATGTGTTTATTGTTTTCATGTCTTAAATATTGAATACATTAGGAGTTAATTTTTGTGCGAGATACAAGATAGTTGTCTAGTTTCTTCATTTGCATGTGACTGTTCAGTTTTCCAACACCAATTGTTGAAGAGGCTATTCTTTCTCCAGTGAATATTCTTGGATCCATAACTGTCCATATATATATAAAGGCTTATTTCTGGGCTCATATCTCCATTCCTTTGGCCTGTGTTTTAAGTTTTTATTCCTTTACCATACATTCTATTTTAATTCTGTGGTATAGTTTCAAGTCTGGGCATGTGATGCCACCATTCTTTATCTTTTATGTGTTTTGTAAGGATGCTTTGGCTATTGGGATCTTTAGTGGTTCCATATGACTTTAGTAATTAATGCTTATTCTATGTCTTTGGAAAATGCCATTGAAACTTTGATAGTTATTGCATTTAATTTTACATTACTTTGGGCAAGATGGACATGTGACAATGTTAATTTTCCAATCCATGGGAGAGGACTATCTTTCCATTTCATGCTGATTTCTATTTCTCTTAACAATGTATTATAGTTATTACTGTATAAGTTTTCACTTCCTTTAAGTTTACTTGTAGATATTAATTTTTTGGTGAAATTATAAATGAATTGTTTTCTTGATTTCTTTCTAATTCATTGTTTACACATAAGAACATAATTTTTTGTGTATTGGTTTTGTAACCTATCACCTTACTCTACTGATATATTGCTTCAATTAGCTTACTGGTGATGTCTTTATGGTTTTCTAAATATAAAATGAAATACTTAGGATAAACTTAAAAAACAAAGTAAGAACCTATACAGACACTGTAATACAAAAGACTAAAAATGGATCCATCATATTACCCAGCAATACCATTCTTAGGCATCTATCCCAGAACACAAAAACACTAATTTGAAAGGAAACCTGCACTCCTATGCTTATAACAGCACTATTTACAATAGCCAAGATATGGAAACAATTTAAATATCCCAGAAAGATGAGTTGGGGCAACATAGATGAGACTAGAAGGAATATTCTAAATGAATTGAGCTAGAAGGAGAAAACTAAATATCAGGTGGTTTCACTTATATGCTTTACATATATTTTACAAATAAAAGATTAGACAACAAAGAAACTTTAAAACCCTTGAGAGCTAACTGTAAACCCGAGGCAGGTAGAAGGAGTAGGAGAAGGGAAGGTAAGAAAACAGGGGGGTGAGACACCAGTGAGAATGACACATATTTAAACAGCTAGCAACAACAAATGTTGGTGAGGATGCAAAGAGAAAGGAACTGCTGGTGGGAATGCAAACTGGTACAGCCACTATGGAAAGCTGTTCAGAGGTTTTTCAAACTGCAAAAACGGAGCTTCCGTATGACCCAGCAATCCCAATCCTATGCACCTACCCAAAAGACACAAAAACATCGACTCAAAAGGACACCTGCATCCCCACATTTATTGCTGCATTATTTACAATAGGGAAGATGTGGAATCAACCCAAATGCCTAAAAATAGATGACTGGATTAAAAAATGTGGTACATATACAGAATAGAATATTATTCAGCAGTCAAAAGATAAACTCATGCCTTTTGCAAAATATGAATGGAGCTGGAAGGGATCATGCTTAATGAAATAAGCCAGAAAGAAAAAGAAAATATTGGATTGTTTCACTAATAGGAGGAGCATAATGGATCGGGGGGAAAAAAATTGGAAAAAGAAGAAGTGAAAAACAATGAACAAGTATAAACCAGAGACATTTTATGGGGGTGAAGAGGGGAACAGGATCAAAACTGGTTGTGGTGGGAAGAGTGCACAGGACTATGGTGATGGCACGCGGGTGAATTGGTGGTGCAAAGTCCACAGGGATTACAACCGAGATGAAAAAATGCACAAAATGAAGAATGATATAAAAAAGGGAGGGAGGGAGGGAGAGAGGGAGGAGGGAGGAAGGGAGGAGGGAAAGAAGGAAACGGGTGAGGAAAGCACAATGGCTATGGTGGACTATGGTGGAATATGGGTGCTTTAATTGTGGGAAAATTGTGATGACCACACCTGAGGAGCGAAGTCTTATATTGTGAATAAAACAAACAAGAATGCAACTTTAAAGGAATTTCATTAATAAGATTTTAAAAAGTCATTCTCATTTTATCAGTGCACTTTAGTTCAAAATATGTTAAAGTTGGAATTAGTTATTTGGGTTCCCATCTTGTCTCTATCACTCATTAATGGTGTAAAATTAAACAACTTCTGTAGCTTCACTTACACTCAGGCTTATCACAGTTTAATGTATTAAGACAATGTCTTTCTCAAAAATAGGTGAAAATTAATATTATTTATTGAAAATAGGCCTGTCACAATGAAAACATTCTACAAATGGTAGTTAATGCCATTTGTGCTGAGAATCTACTAAAGTGAGAGCAGAATTATAAAAATCACCATTCTATCAGACTATATTGTATGACTCTCAAGCTTGTGAATCAACACATTTTGAAATACGGTTTCTATATCTTGTATAGAATCTTTATGTGGTTTTGAAATTTATTCAGTAGACGCTATTCATTCCCCACACTCTTGTTAAGTACTTACTATGCACATGTCAACAAACAATTGGGATTATCTACATCTTTCTTGTTTTGAAGACATATTTGATCACTAGGTGGCAGCAATATCTAGGATAGGACACTGAAGAGCTGAGTTTTCTAGTTGAAGTTAATTGTTCTACTTTTGCCTGCTCCCTATTTGATGCCTAAAGCCTGCGTGCTCTTTCATCAAGAATGCATTTCACAGATGCTACTGCTGAAGCCAAGCTCCTTCTTCACCACCCCAACAGAATGCTCAGTGTGATGTTTGGGAATGCAAATCTCCTTAGTGAAAAATGTTACAGAATGAACTTTCCTTTTCCTTTAAAAGTGCTATATCATTGTACTTGGAGCCCTCTTGACTTAAGCTCAAATTAGCTTGATCTCAGCTTGTTTCAATAGCTGTGTCATCAGCCTCAGGTGAAAAGGTAATTTGTTTATGTTTAGCATTTTACAATTTTATATTGTCAGCATTTTCCAAATGTAGTTCTAGTTCTCCACTGGAGAAGTATAGAACTGAAAATTTTAAAGATTTCTTGATTTGGAAATAATTTGGAGTTCACAGAAAAATACTTGCAATTCAAAGAATTCCCATCTATTCCATTACGGAAAGTATTTTACTTCTCTTTGCATACCTGGTGTCTATCACAATTCCTCAGAAAAAAATTGAGAGTTAAGAATAAGAATTATGAATGATTTTCCCTTAAAATGAATTATGTAAAATGATCTTAAGTTTTTAATCCTTGGCCAGGGAATTCTATATCTAGGTATTATGAGAGGAATCCATCTTTTTAGAGTTACTTTCATTTGCATAAGTCTTTGTTTATTATCCTTTTCAAAACCCTTTCATTCCTCTCTATTTGCATTTCACTTCAAATGCAAGTTTGCTTTAGGAATAAATGAAACAGAAGGAAAAAAATCTTCCTAAATGGTTATGTTAATTCATTTACCCTACTTCATGCCACCCACCATGGGTGTCCCTCTTTTTTTATTTTAAGATTTATTTATTTATTTATACAGAACTGGGGTACAGGCCAGAGATGCGGAGGGTGAGATGATTCACCAGGGACAGAGTGGTGAACAGAACAGGCAGATCCACGAAGTACACTGCTGAGGGGAGCAGCAGACCGGTCAGGAGAGGCCTGCTGTACCATGTGGTCACCTCCAGGACATGCGGGATCGAACTCATGTGGAAGTGGCTTAAGCTTCTTAGTTCAGTGCTTTAACTCACTGCGCCACCAGGGAGGGCCACGTGTCCCTCTCTTAAAAAGTATTTTCCCCAGTTTGAATTATATTTAAAATGCATAGGCAGGTTATAGCTAGTGGCCTCTGTGGCTCTATCACCTGATGTCCTGATCATGTTAAAGCAGCAGGTGCTTGGGAGCGTGACTGACTATGGAAACCAGGAGGAGGGATGTGCATGCATGAGTGAGTGTGCACACCTGAATCTGGAGTCCAGGAATTTAAGGGCAGCACCTCTCCGAGATGGACTGATGCTACAGAGGGACGAATGGCCCAACTACAGGAGAAGGGAGCCCACAAGGAAACGTGCTGGAGTGGACACCAGAGAGAGCCCAGAGAAAGAGCTAAAGGTTTGTGGGGGGCTGGAGGCTTCATGGCCTGCTGCTTCCCAGATCCTGTCCCCAGTCTGTGCCTCGTCCTTGCTTGCCAGCCTCTGTGCCAGGGGTGCCTCTATACCTGGTTCCCTGAGAGCACTGAAGCCTGTAAAATATACCAGCGGCCCCAGGACTCTCCTTTATCCATTTAACTGCATCCATAGTGACATCCATAGTGAACCTGCTCTGTGCCTGCTTGCATACCAGATGGCAATTCCCAAAAGAAAGGTGGAAAACAACATTAGAATTTAAAAAGAGGCAGTCAGTTCTACAGGCACATGCAAACATTAGGTGGCATATGCTCAGGAGCAGTCTGATTTATTCCAGTTGTCCAGGTAGCTTTTAAGGTCTCCCTTCGTCCTAACTATGGGGCAAGTTTAGGTACCAAGGTGCTTTGTTTCACAGGTGCTTTATCACTAGACTAAGATATACAGTTTTAAGTGGTTATCCTCCTACATTTTAATCCCTTTTATTTTCCCTAACCCTTCAATCAATCTGACAAATTCACAAATCTTGTATTTGGAAACTAAAAACATAATAGTGTCTCATCTTCACAGAAAACCTGCAACTCAGTACAGAGTTCAGTGAGGAAAGAGGCAAGTGGGAGGAGCTGCCTGGCAAATTGGAAGGATTAAGTTCTGTTTAAATTAAATTCTTTTGATTGGGGTCTTGAAAAGTGATTCAGTTATCAAAGATTTCTTTGTCACTTCATCTTGTTTTCTGCACACCGTTTGGCTATTTATTTACTTGGTTCCTTCATTCCCTCTAAACTTCTTATTGATGTTGCTCAGATGCATATGATTGTTGATTCTTGCTTGTGTTCTGGCATTTCTGCCCCTCTTCATATATAGTTGTCAACTTTAGTTTGGTTTTATGGTCTGATTTTGTAGGTTATTCATCCAATTGCTGTTTATGTGTCTCCTTGAAGCATAGAGCAAAAATTAAAGCAGAGTACTGCCTGGCCTTGTTCATCTGGTATAGAGGGGAAAAAATACATTTCTGGGCTATTTCAATATCTGAAAAGAGGCATTGAGGATGAAGTCTGCCAGGAAAATGTGTGCTTATAGAGGTCAGCAAGATGTTAGGAGAGAGGAATCCAGAAATATTTACGTCCAAAGAACAGATCTGGAATGGAAAAACATCATGCAGTAAGTTCTCACACCTGGCTGCTTATCATGTTGCCGGTAGAAGTTCATAAAATAATGATGCCATCACCTCACCACACTACTCAATGAAAACCACCCAGACTGAGATCCCTGAATTGGTAATTTTGAAGAATATTTCCAGTAAGTCTGAGGAGCAATTAGGTTTAAGAAACTGGGCTCTGGAGATTTTGGATAAGTAGCTGGTTTATATCCGTGACCACATTTAAGGGTCCTGTCATATTGAGGATGGACTTAGAGAGTTTGTGAGATGCAAGATGTATTGTTGGCTCTGAGTGCTGCTTGGACACAGCAGTTTCATTTGTGTCCATATGGTCCCCTGTGCTCTGGTTGTGCCAGCTCTTCATGGCCTAGTTTCTGGCGCTAGGGATCTCTGACCTAATGTATAGACCCCATCAATTTGTATTGGACTTCACTATATTTCACTTGGCTTATTTTAGTGGCACAAAAAGAGAAGAACTTAATCTTTTAAAATTGCCATAATCCTATATATATATATATATATATTTCTTTTCCCATAAACTCTACACGGCTAGGCGAGGGAGAAGTTTTTTCCATCTGTGAAACCTCTAACAATTGGCATGTGTGTTTGTAGCACTGAACTGCCTGTCCTGAGCAACTTGCTTCATCTTACCACGTCCTGCTGGAAATATTTGAACTATACTGTATTTGCTGCATGACTTTCATAAAACTGACATACTTGTTTGTATATAATGGGGCCTTACTATTTGACAACAATTTTGATCCCAATCTAAATATTTAAGTCTCCTAATCTCCCATCCATGTTTTTTTCTAAAAATTTTAGCAACTGTCATAGTGTTTCTATTTATGACTTTCTTTAAAAAAGAAAAATCTCTTCTATTATTTAGAACATTTTCCTGTTACTACAAAAATCTATTACAGTAATGCATAACTTAAAGTATAGTCTCCCCACAGCCCTTTACAATTTGGCTATATTTATTATTCTTAATTTGGGTCCTTGTTTTATACTAAGTGTAATTTTTACATCTATTTAAAGCTATAAAAATACAGAAGTTTATAATTAAAAAGATTATAAGTAAAGTTAATCTGGTAAAAATTAATCTTGGCATGTACGCTTTTAAATGGGGTCTGAGAAAATACTCACATGCTAGTTATATGACTCAATGAACAAATACTAGCTTATCAACAGCATGTTAGGTCACCTCTTTGGGGCCTCAGGAAAAAACATAACTCTCCCTGTAGCTTTTTGACCCTGCAGTAAAGAGACGTGAACAGAAGGAAAACAAATGCAGTTATATTTGTGTAGATGGGAGCCCCACAAAAATATGAGGACCAAAGAAGTGACAAACAATTCAGTTGTGAAGGACAAAACAAAGGGGTTTGAGCTGGGGGAAGGTAAATGGTGAAGAAGTGACATGACTATTAGAGCCTTTCTGGCTCTAAATTCCACGTGAATGGTTGTAAGCTCACTTGACCCTCTAGTGTGAGTGTAGGAGGGGAGGGCACCCTTCACATGGGGGAATTTTCACCTTCTTCCAGGGAGATGCAGGAAGGACAAATGCTCTTTTGCATTAGCTGTTTCTCATGTACATTGCACATCAGCCATATGCCAATGAAGTGATGTATTTGGGGAGGGCAATTTCTGAATTCCAAACAGAGTTTGGAATAAAGAAAATATACAAGACCTTATGCAATTGCACTGAAACCCCAGGGGTGCCAGTATTCTATACTTGGTGACTAGGTCAGGGGGGCTGAGAACTTGCTTACTCCTGCTACCATGTTAGGATAACAAGGAGCCTGGAACCTGGAAGAATATTCTCACCCAGCCACCATGGCAGCCCCTAAACTGTGAGGAAAAAATTCTGTTGTGTGTAAGCCACCCAGCCTGTGGTGTTTCCTTACTTACCAGTGAATGGAGGAAGACATTTGGCATCATATTTGCACCTGGTACCTATTAACTGGCTTTGCTCTAATATTATCCGTAAGTAATCATTATCCGTGGACTGGAAATTATTTATTTTGATATTCTCAGTAACTTCCATATCTGGCTGCAGTACTCTTTCAGGCCTCGTTCTCCCCAATTTTTCCTGTGAACTTTCTCCTTGCTTAGACTACAGTTTTTTCATTCCTAAGAATGGCTTTGCTCAGGATTTCCCACTATCTAGAAAGAGCTACCAAACTCTTTATTATATGTTTGAATCCTACTTATGATCTGACAACAAGTTTATATTGGACCTAAATCAAATAGCCCTTCTTAGTCCCCAAGACCAAAATGTTCTTTCCCAGAATTTCTATAACATTGAACACCCATTACATTCTTTGAATCTTTAACACACACTTTCTGCACCACCAAATGCCTGTATTTCTATGCTTTAGTGTGTTTTCTCAGCTACCAACATTCTCTCTGTGCAGATATTATCTCAGTACCGATACCCCATAGTACAGGAAAAAGTACCTCTTCTATCAAACTCAACTGTGTACATAACTGATTAATACAGCCAACACAAGTAGTTATAATGTTGTATAGTTGGATTTCTAACTACTTATTTATAACTAATTTTTAACGTGAAGAAAGTTACTACATTTTAAAAATTTTCACAATATCTTTGAATAACATTTCATTTTCTTTTGAAATTGACTTAAAAATCTCTAATTTTAAGTGTTCCAACATTTTAAAGGTGTTAAATGGTAATTTTGATTAAAAGAAAAATCTTCGGACCCTCCCTGGTGGTGCAGCGGGTTAAAGCACAGCACTAAGAGGCTAAAGCCAATTCAGCATGAGTTCGATCCCTGCCCTTGAGGTGACCCGCATGGTGTGGCAGACCTCTCCTGACCCGCCTGCTGCTCCCCTCAGCAGTGTACTTTGTTGATCTGCCTGCTCTGCTGCCCCGTCTCTGGTGATGCCTCTTATTGCCGCTGCACCTCTAGCCTGTACCCCAGTTCTGTATGCATGAATAAATAAATCTTAAAATAAAATCTTCATTGAATAGTCCCTTTTGGGGGTTGGACTTTAGAAGGAAGAATGTCAATATTTTTCCTAGAAAAAAAAAATTCTAGAGTTGTGAAGATGTTATAGCACAGCTATGTTTACTTGCCCAAAAACTCAAAATTCAAAGGAGTGAGTGTTTGGCAGTTAGTGGGATGTCAAATGACTAGTAAGTATGATCACAGGCTAACTCTGTCACTAGGTTTCTCAGGATTTGGATGCTTCCAGATGAATGTGACTGGGACCAGAGGACAAAAGGGAATGAATGAGCAGAGCCTATAATTGTGGTCATTTATTTTGCAGTTTTTTATACTGTGGCTCTTCTCTCATAGCAAATAGATGTGTGTTCTGTAATGTTCCATTATCCAATTGGAAAGTGAAATGCTGTACATTTCCACAGTTATTCAGTAACAGACTTTCTTAGAGCCAATCACTCCATCACATTTTGCCTTCTTAAGTAAATTACAACATGAAGCCACCACATACAGCTTTAGAGTAATACCTTGACAACTACCAAAATGCAACTTTTTTGTATTTTATCTAAATATGTTTATTTAGAGATCCCAGACTTATTATTTAGAAACACCAGGTTTATTTCAGAGAAGCAGACTGAAGTATGGGACTTAGAGTTCCTATCCAGAGTCTTCGGAGACTAATTTGGCATTTATTGAACTTGTATTACCCCCACAATTCCACTCTTAAAAGAGAAAAAGTCGCATGGCTTTAACTTTTAAAAAATATGAACTTATAATAGATTATTTAGAAGCAAAAGAAAAAATATGTGGCAAATAGAAAAAGGAAAGAAAGCTTTCTCGTATTTCTATCTATCTGGGATGAATCACCGGTAATATTTGTTGATTTTTATTCCAGGTTTTTTGGAATATGTAACATTTCAAAACAAAATTTGGATCTCACAGTACTCTGTTTAATTTGCTTACTTATTTAACAAAGTGTGCACATTATACTGTATTACATGTTATATGTCTTCTACAATATCATTTACATATTTTTGTAGTGTTTCATTGTTATTTTGCTATTTGACATTTTAACTAATCCTTTTATAATTAATAATTCTTCTGCTCAAAACTAGTGTAAATACTCTGCATGAGTATCAGTTTCTCTCTTTTGCTACATCCTCGTAGTTTTCCTTTTGTATTCATGATGTGTCAGATAAGTCCTTTGCTCCTCTTTTCTTCCCATAAATATAGTTTTCTTCTGAGACTCATGAGAATGTCTCAAGCTTGTTTTCTAATTCCCTCAAGTGTCTTATCTAATGTTTTCTGCCTGTTTATTTACATGAAGATTTTATTTTTCATGCCTAGAATTTTCCTTATTTGAGCTTTTTTCCACTCTCAGGAAGGACTAGCCTAATTTCAGGATGCAATATTTTCTCAGACAGCCTGATGAGTCACAATTAAATGTTTGTTAACCTTTCCTTCTGTCTGTGTCTGTGTTTTGTGAGCCATTTGTTGATCTTTTAGCTCCTTTTTTCATCTGCCAAGAATAAACGTGTTAAGAATCTCTGTGCATCCTCAAGCTAGTAATCTTACGTTTTAGACTGTGGATAGACTCCCCCTTCTTCGCATTCCAGGACCATAAATATAGGGCTCCCCAAATCTCAATAAACTCACCTGTAGTTTGATATTCTGAATTGTTCCCTGAATTGTAATTCTTATTTTATTCTTATATAAATATTATTTCTGGTAACTCAAGTTTTCCCTAGTTTACCCCCTTATTAATGTTAAAAATAACAAATTCCTGAAGTATTTTGTGTTTGGAGGGAGAAGAATCTGGAGTATGTATGTCTGTGTGCTTGCACATACAGAGGAGGGAAAAAAAGTGTGGGTGGGGGGTGCAGAGAGAAAGAGAATGAGATTGGGGAGATTGCTAAGAGATACTTTCGTAGAGAAAATCAATAGGAGAAATATGTTTACATTGATATCATCAGAAATGATAGCATCCCCCCAAAATGTGAATAAGAAAACAAGAAATGATTTTGTTAGAAATTATAAAAAAAAATAATGGAACAATGAATACTCACCAAGTAATAATTTTAGGGGAAGGCAGATTTTGATGCCGGTAACTGAAAAGGCCTGATATACTGAGCCACTGGATGGCTACCTACAGGCTGTGGTTTACCAGTAACAACAGCAAAACATTTTTATGGTTGTATTAAAAATCATTAAAAAATAAACAACTTTTATTATCTCTGTCTTGCAATAATATTGAGATTACATAATATGAAATATATATTTTGGCCTCCTGGCTGCAGTTCCTAAAATCTTTGTAATTTCCTAAGTGATAAGAGCAAAAGGAAGATTTTGGTTATGACACTTGTCTTGAAATAGATTTGGAAAAGCTATAGAAGTATAGCTTTGGAGGGCCTTCGAAGGGCCTTTTGGAGGGCCTTCAAAGATGGGCCTTTGAACCAGACTTGTATTTATCTTAACAATGTGAATTTTGGGAAAGTCCGTCAGGGTGGGAATTGATATATAGAAGTATATAGAAGAATCAACCAGGTATTAGGAAGTTCAAACTTTCAGTCCAACCCTCTGACCACTGGGGAGGGGAAAGGGACTATTAATTGAGTTAATGGTGAATAGCACCCCCGTCCCCCTGCCTCAAAAAAAAAAAGTGGCCATAGGACCTGAATTGACATTTTTCCAGAAAGACATATAATAGCCAACAGATACAGAAAAACATGTTCAACATGACTATTTATCAAGGAAGTGCAAACAAATCACAGTGAGTTATGGCTTCTCAACTGTTCAAATGGCTGTTATCAAAACAATACGAGAACAAACATGGAGAAAAGGAAACCCTTGTGTGCTATTGGTGGGGAGGTGAATTGGTACAGTCATTATGGAGGATCCTCAACAAATTTAAAGTAGAACTACCCTGTGTTCCAACAATCCCACTTTTGGGCTTACATTTAAAGGGGAAAAATATCATCATCTTGAAGAGATATCTGTATTCCTGAGTGTTGAGTAGCCAAGTTATAGACACTATTGTGTCTACCAATGAATGGAAAAAGAAAATGTGTGTGTGTGTGTGTGTGTGTGTGTGTGTACACATGAACAACATGAACAGTGGAATGTTATTACACATCAAAAAGGACAGAAATCCTGTCTTTTGTAACAAAATGGGTGAACCTGGAGGACGCAGTGCTAAGTGAAATAAGCCAGGAAAGACAAATACTGTATGGAATCACTTTTATGTAGAATGTGAAAAAAAAATCTAACTGGAACTCAAAGAAAAAGAAAGAAATAAAGGGGTTGCCCCAGAAAATAAGGAGGGGATGGTGAGAGGGCCCAAACTGTCAGTTAGTAAATGAATATGTTCTTCAGATCTAATGTATGTCCATGTGGGTACACTATGTAATTGGAATTTGCTAAAAGAGTAGAACCTAAGTATTCGCACAAAAACTATGTGAGGTGATAGGTATTTTAATCAACTGAATGTGGGCAGTCCTTGTACAAATTACATGTATTGCCCATTATTATGTTGTATACTTTATCTTACAACATTTTTTGTCAATTAAACTGCAGTAAAACTGGGAAAAAATCAGCAATGGCTTTATAATGAAGTCTACATAGAGGGTTTTGGCAATGAACTCTCCATGGAAGCCCCAACCTAAGGAGCTTGGGAAGCTTCCAAGATGGGGAGTCCATGGAGGTCTGGGAGGTGGTGCATCCTGGCATGTCACAAGCCTCCACAGCTCTCCACACCTTGCCTTGTGCTGCGTTATATCACTTGGCTGCCCTGATTTGTATGTTTCTTGAGAAACTGGCAATGATAAGCAAAACATTTCCACTTTAATATATCTCAGAACCACTTTAACATATTATTGAATCCCAAAGGCAGTACACCCCTCTGATTTATGTTGGTTGATCAAAGAAGTCTTTGATGTTTGATTGTCTTCTGATGTTGGGGAAGTTTTGCACAAGGAAGCCTTAAAGTAGTCAATCTGGCCCTCCCTGGTGGCGCAGCGGGTTAAAGCACAGCACTGAGAATCTGAAGCCACTTCCGCATGAGTTCGATTCCCGCCTGCCGCCTGCCCAGGAGGAGACCACATGGCGAGCCAGACCTCTCCTGGCCCGCCCGCTGCTTCCCTCAGCAGTGTACTTTGTCAATCTGCCTGTTCTGCTCCCACTCTGTCTCTGGTGAAGCCTCTCACCGCCCCTGAGCCTCTGGCCTGTGCCCCAGTTCTGTATGCACAAATAAATAAATAAATCTTTAAAAAAAAAAAAAAAGTAGTCAATCTGACACTAACTCCAGGTAGCAGATAATGTAAAATACAATTGAATTGTAGGACACCTAGCTGATGCTAGGTGATTGGTTAGTGTGGGAAGAAGAACCACCTGTGTGGTGTTAGAAGTATAGACTAGTAGAGAAACACTATGTTCTTCCCTTTAGTAGTACAAAATACTACTAAAATAACATGTACAAAAAATGTTCAGTTATTGGAAAAGGAGTACATCTCTTTTCTCAGCATGAGAAGATCACCAAATAAAATTTATTGTATCAGCCATTTGTGAGTCTTATATTGATTTACTGAGTCACTCATGGGCGAGTTATTCATTACTCTTGGGAATGAGAGTAGCTACCAATGGGCTAGGCAGGATGGGTACTGAATATGCTCTGTGGTAAATTAAATTTAAAAGGAATAGAATGATCACCTCAGACACTTTGTTGAATTAGAGTCCTGGCACAATACTACAATTGGAGTTTAGGAAATGTTCACCACTGTGCCTGAGAATAGATTTTCCTTCCTATTCAAGTCAATAATGTATGTTTAGAACTAAAACACCACTCTCGATTGTTTCATTGATATTGTAAGGTAGTAACCAAATTAACCCTTATGCATCATCTTGTTCTTATTTTCATAACATCTTGATGATCACACCTGCTAACTCTGTAGTCTGCTTTTAGCTTGACACAGTCCTTTAAACTCTGTCTTTTCTTTTACTATCTGGGAAATGGTAAATACTATTTGCATTTTATAAAATGAGACCTGAGACTGGAAGTGATTTGTCCAAATCAGCTAGCAAGTTAATGGTTATATCTGCTTAAAATACCAGTATCTTAACTTCTTGGCTGATGCTTGCTGTACCTCCATCCCTGCCCCACCCCCAACATGCATTTACATGTGCACACACGTGCACAGACATAACACAAACTCTTCCCCTATGCTTAACTCTATTAATGTTCCAGTGTCCTTCAGGTTCTAAGCACACTATTTCTCACAATTTGATATCTTCAAATCTTTTGATAGATCATGTTACTTAACACATAAATACTGTATATACAACCCACAAGATTTTCTTTATTTTTTTTAAGATTTATTTATTTATGCATACAGAATTGGGGTACAGCCCAGAGGTGCAGGGGCAGTGAGAGCGTTCACCAGAGACAGAGTGGGGAGCAGAACAGGCCGACTGATGAAGTACACTGCTGAGGGGAGCAGCAGGCGGGTCAGGAGAGGTCTGCTGTGCCATGTGGGTCACCTCCGGGGCTGGGGATTGAACTCACACTAACGTAGCTGTGGCCAGCTTACAGTGTTGCGTCCTAACCCTTTGTGCCACCAGGAAGGACCCAGGATTTTCTCTTTATTCATGATGAAAGCCTATGAAATGTTTGATTGTAAAGCCATGCTCTTCCTATTTTATCTTTTCTTTTATAAAACTGTATTTTGAAAAACTGAAGAGGAGCAGGCACTAATCACAGAGAAGAGCTTTCATCTATAATATGTTAGGTATAACTATAATAAGCAGAAGTTCTATTTTCTGTTAGCTCAAGTCGCAGCCCTGAGCACTCTAGCTCGTAGGCAAGACCAGCTCTTTCCTAGCACTGCTAGGCAGTGGGAGCCATTGGAAAGGAGGTGTCGGTTTTCCACTCACACCAGAGTTGTTGCCTGTGGGGAGCCCCTCCCTTGATCATCCTCTGGGTTGAGCTTGGAGCCTGAGTGGGAGTTTCCTGCTGGCTACCCAGAATGATGTCTCTGAGCAGCACCCAGGCCACCCTGCAACAGGGGGTTGTGGGATGTCTACATGGAGGCCCAGTGCTGACCAGGCTTGATGACTGGCTGCACCCAGGCCTTCCTGCAACAGGGGGCTGTGGGATGTCTACTTGGAGGCCCAGTGCTGATCAGGCTTGATGGCTGGCTGGGTGCTACCTGGATTTGGACACCAGAGCCTTATCCCCCAACACACAGGGCTTCAGCATCTGGCCCCAGAAGCTGCTTGCTCTGCTATAAGCATTTTTTTTTTAAAGATTTATTTATTTATTCGTACAGAACTGGGGTACAGGCCAGAGATGCGGAGGGTGAGAGGATTCACCAGAGACAGAGCGGGGTACAGAACTGGCAGATCGACGAAGTACACTGCTGAAGGTACACTCCTGAGGGGAGCAGCGGGCGGGCCAGGAGAGGTCTGCCCCGCCATGTGGAACTCCTCCGGGTCAAGCAGGGATCGAACTCATGCAGAAGTGGCTTAAGCTTCTTTGTGCTGTGCTTTAACCCACTGCGCCACCAGGGAGGGCCCTCTGCTATAAGCATTTTACCGCCTGCCACCAGACTGCTAGCAGGGGCTGGCAGTGATGGTGGGCTCAGGGGTTCCCCCATGACACTGCCCAGCACAGGCAGCCCTGGTTCAAGGGCCCCACTGGGCCAGCGCCATTGCCATGGTTTCTCCAGCTACAAGTAGTAGAGAGGCCCATGGAATTGGCGCTTGGATCGCAGAATGGATCAATCAGGTGCAAGCTCTGAGCTGGTTGGAGCTCTGGGCCAATCAGCCAGAGGATTGAAAATGGCTCAATCAGATTTGTAGGTGGGGAAAGAAGGGAGGGAATCCTGAAAGATGATGTAAAGCAGGGCAGGAGTTAGGGGAACATTGTTCCTGGCTTCTGAAGAAAGAAGGGAGACTCTGGGCCTGACCTCCATAGAAGAAACATCCAGCAGACAACCTCTGAAGGAAGAAGAGATACTATGAGCTTCGCAGAGGCCAGACCAGCTTTGCCATTGGCATTTCTTGAAAGAAGCACCAAGGTCCCTGTCTGGTGTCTCAAAATGTTATTTGTTGGTGGTGTGGACCAGGAACTCACCAAGAGCTGTTAATATTGGTGTTTTTCACACAGCCTCCTGGTGACTGGAGATGACTGTTAGTACTGGCCAGTGCTACCCAACACTATTGATGGATGACTAGCGCTTTGCTCTGAGGTCACTGCTGAGAACTGTTAATGCCTCCTGGTGCTGCAGCCTCTGCTTCTGTCCAGTCTGGTGTCTTGTTCTGTCCATTCTGACCTTCAGAGGAGGCTGCTGTAGCATTTTCTCAGTAGGCTCCACCTGTGAGCATCCCCAGCTGCAGTGAGTTGGATCCTGGCCTGCTGTCTGCCGGTGTGTCAAGAGCTCTGAGCTTTTTGACAGTATCGTGCCACATTTGGTTGAGGACTCTGGATACTGTGGACACTGACTGAGGTAAGATAACCAGCCACTTGTGGCCTTAGTAATTCTTTATTTCCCCTGTTTATTATTGTTGTTCCCTGAATGGAGTGACCTTGCGACTGTCGGTGTGGGTAAGAGCCCATAGGCAATGACCTGTCTTCTACCTGGCCACTGTCTATGGATGGCTATAGCCCTGTCTAGCTGTTTTTCACTGTGATTTTCTCTCTATCTATATTTGATTGTCGATGGTAATGTAGTATAACAACATACATTTGTAGAGGTGTGACCATATCACCCTAAAATATATGTGGTGTTGTAAATTAAAGCTTCCTCAATGAAGATGATTAAAAATGTTTAAAGATAAAAATTGATTTTTTTATGGTAGAGTAATAACTATAGCACCATATATTAAGTGAGCTCTAATCTTAATTTCCCTATTCACTAGTCCTTTACTGTACCATCAGGAATTATTGCCAGAGGTCAAGGTGTATACATTTTTTTTGATATGTCAGGTATGTTGATAATAACTGTCCTTTAATGAGAACAACCTTTCGCCTTAATGTTAAGCCTCTCACAGGAGGGCTTCTTTGCAGTGAAAATCAGGGTTTAAAATGATACAAATCCTACTTACGTGATTAGAAGCTAAGAAGATAAGACCAGTGAGCTACCTGCAGTGTAAATCTACAATTAATAATCAGTTTTCACACTGAAATAAGCACTATGATAGAAACAAATCCTTTAAAGTCTGCAGTCTAATTTATAACTCTGGCTCATGCCAGCACCTCTGCCAGATACTATTCCAAGAACATGAAATATGTTAATTCATTGAATTTTCACAATAAATTGGAGCAGCATATAGCATTGTTCTATCCATGAGGAAATTGTGGGAAAGAGTCACATGCCTAACTAGTTCATAGGAGAACTGGACTAAGGTATATACATGGAAAGTTAATTGATGTTAAAAAAACCCAATTACATGAATGTCAAATAAGAGTAGGAGGCAGAAAATACTATAGGTACTCATTTGAGAAGGAAACTGGTGTGGGTTTTGTGTGGTCAGGAAATGTGTCTGAGTAAATACAGGATCTTGACAACAAAACAATGTCTTTTAAGTATACTGTGAACTCACTGAAGCACAGCTGATCATGATAAGGCCAATCTGGGTTTTTGTTTGTTTTAAGTCTAACCCCACATTTGTGGTATGAGGTCAAAGATGGTGAGCACCTGGTGCGTTTGGTGGCTGCCTGTACTTCCTGTATTGCTATTTTAGAGACCAGTCCTCTGTTCTGATTCCAAAGAAAACCCAAATGGTTACACAGAAATCAGTGTGAAATAGATTACGTTTGAGTATGAGAAAATGATTTGTAGGAATCAATTGAGCTTCGCTTTCCTTTTTTTCTGGTGAGGTTCTAAGACCAAAAGAACTTTACTTGTGCCTTTTATGTTTCCCTGTGGTTTCCCCTCAGGTAAACAGTTCAGTCCATTTTGGATTGTACATCATAGATGCTAAACAAATAGTTATTGTCTATAACTGACTGAAGTGTAACTCTAGATATTGGTGTTATGGAAATAAGACTGTTTACTTCCATAGTCTTAAGAAGACTTGAACCTTCCCAAGTCTTTCTCCTCAAAAAGTTGGTAAACCTTTCCTTAATACAACTTGTTCTTTTCTTTCTTTTCTAATTATTGACCTAACCCAACCCAAATGCCACAGAATAGACAAATGGATCAACAAGATTAGGTATATTTTACACAATGGAATATTACTCAGTGATCAAAAAAGACACTCTCATGTTAAGATCTTTTTTTTTTTTTTCTTGTGGAGAGGACTTTTAATATGTAATCACAAAGCAACTTTAAAATACACAATATGATATAATTACTTCTGGCCATGATGCTTTAAGTTACATACTGCATCTAATTTTTTAATTGGGAGATTGTACCTTTAACCACCTTCACCCATTTTATCACCTTCGCTTCCCCCACCTCTGGCAACAGCCAATCTGCTCTCTCATATTGATAGATTCAAACTTGCTATTTATAGATTTCACAGGAGCAAAATCATATGGTATGTGATTTTCATTGACTTGTTTCATTAGGCATAATATTCTTAAGTTCTACCTATGTTATTGCAAGTGTCTGTATTTTCTTATTGCTGAAAGATATTTTGTTGTCTATATACATTATGTATATATATTCTATGATGCATATATTTCTCATGTATTAACTATTCATTTTTCAATAGGCATGTTTCCGCATCTTGACTATTGTATATACTGCTGCAGTGAAAGTCTGTATCTTTTTCTTGCCCAGAGATTGAACTTAAAGGTTATATGGTGCATCTACTTTGACATTTTGTGGCCTGCCATCCTGTTTTCTGCAGTGGCTGCGGCAATTTATCACCCTGCAACAGTGCACAAGGATTCCTTTTTCTTCAGTCACATCCGAGATGGCGTCTAATACCTCCTGTAATGCTGGTAACAGGTATGCTAACAGCAGAGAAGGGATACCATGGTAATTCTGACTTGCACTCTTTTGATTAATATTGAGCATCTTCTGGGCCTCTGAATGTCTTCTTTTGGAAAATTGTATGCTGTGATCCTTTGCCCATTTTTTTACTCAGGTTTTTTTGTTTTGCTTTCCTTTACTATGGAGTTGAGTGTGTGCTTTCACAGTTTGGGTATTAATTTATTACCAGGTAGGAGTTGCAAATCTCACACTGGTAGGTTGTGTTTTGTGTGTTGGGACAAGTTCCTTGGCCATGCAGAAGTAATTTTTACTTTGATATAGTCTCACTTGTGTATGTTTGCTTTTGCTATCACCAAAGACTGGTCTCAAGAAATTTGTCAACTGTGTTTTCTTGTAGTTTAATTTGAAGCCTTATCTGTAGTAGTTTGTTATTTAAGATTTCAAGTCAAATCTGTAGTAGTTGTGCTTTTTAACGCTGATAGCCATACACTTTGGTTTTTCAGTTTTCCGACAGTGGACATTGAAATCATAGGCTTATGAATACATAATAGGCTTTTGTTTTCTTTTAACACGTGTAAAAAATAAGTCACTTACAATTATCGATTTCTTTAGAATACAGAAAGATAAATCTCTTCAGAATTCAGGAAGGAACCATATGGTAAAATAGGGAAATGGGAGTGAATGAAGAAAAGTGAATTTTTTTTATGAAGAAAAGTGGTAAAGAAGACAATCATCCAAAAACTTCCCTACCTACATATTTAATCAAGTAGGTTTATAGGCCAAAAGATTGAGCTCAGTGGTTCTCCAGCCTGATAAGCATTAAAATTATCTGGGGAGCTATTAACCAACACCAAAGTCTGGGCTTCTACCCTGGAGGATCCAATTTAATTGGCTTGGGTTGATAGCTGGGCTTTGGTGTTTTTAAATAGCTCTCAGGTGATTCTCCTGTACAGCCAGTGTTGAGAACCACTGTTCTAGAAATTCAACTTTCCACATGAAGCACACATAATTCAAAATGTAATGCATTGGCATTTCTCAAAACATATCTTAATTGATTTTAACTTTTAGTTTTAATAAATACTGTGCTTAGAAGTTAAACTCACAAAGGTGTAGTAAAACCCCAGATTGATCAGAACTTTAAGGTAACTGTGGGGTTTAGTCTTAAGCACTATTTAAAATGCTGCTCAAAATCTCCAAGTGACAGTAACAGTCACAGTAATTGGTCTTCAATAAAAAAAAATGAAACTGCAGTTTGTGTTTCAAAGATTGCATGTTAAACAAAACTTTCAACTACAATAATATATTTAGCAAATTCTTTGTAGGGCCTCTGGCTTACTTTTATTCACTTCCTCTTGGAGGTAAAAGTGATGACTATGGAGAGTGAAAGTCTCTCCATAGGATTAGGGATAGCCTTCTTGAGAATATTCCTTCACACTGAGAAAAACAACTGTTGTTTCAAGTGACTGGGTCCTGTGTAAATGAAGACCCCTCAATAACAAAGCCATAAATTCCACAACTGAAGAGCAAAGTATTAGGTAGAAATAGAACTGCAGGATTCAACATAAGAAAGGAAGCTGGTGTCTTTTTCCAAAGCATGCAAATTTTATTTATTTAAAGATTTATTTATGCATACAGAACTGGAGTACAGTGATTATGACTGTTAGGGCAGAGGTGCAGGGGCAGTGAGAGGATTCACCAAAGACAGAGTGGGGAGCAGAACAGGTAGATCAACGAAGTACACTGCTGAGGGGAGCAGCGGGTGGGTCAGGAGAGGTCTGCTGCACCATGCGGGTCACCTCCAGGCCAGGGGTTGAATTTGCACTGAAGTGACCACAGCTAGCTTTGCAGTGCTGCCTCTTAACCTGTTGTGCCACCAGGGAGGGTCCCAAATTCTATTTTATTAACTATTATTTGTTAGATCATACTATTTTTTTTCACTAACATTTTTAAATATTAGAGTATTTTAATAATTTCAGGGATCAACTGAAATTAGCACTGAGCAGAAGCAGAGACCAGACAAAAACATCACTTCCCACCAACATTTCAGAAGCTTTGGTGGAGACCAGCAGCCAGTTCTTTTCCAAAAGGCTTTCCCTTCCCTGATTATTAACATGAGTGTAGTTCAGTCTCCTGCTCTTCAAAACTGTTAACACCTGCTGAGCTTGTGATCCCTCCATACCTCTCTCCCTCCCTCTTCTCTACTACCTGAATTGCTCTGTCATTGTCAGGACACCTGTCAAAAATTCTATAAAATTCGTGGCTTATCTGATTAATATTTACCTGCTTTTGGTCAATTTCAGTGTATAAAACAATTCTGACGTTACTTGGCCAGTGGTTTGTATTTAGAAACAATTAAATTAACTTATATTGTACATTGTATAGTGTATCATAAAGTTTAGGTACCAAACCTCACACTAGAAAAATTCCTTGGTTTGTTGTTTTTACCACCAAACATCTTTAGTGCAAATATGTTGACCCTGTTGAACTCGCTGGTGCCAGTCTGTCACCTCTGCCCCATAGTCTGCTGTTGAACTTTTGTGCTGCCCCTGTTGCATTCTGTAAAATGGCCATTTTGTACCTTTTTCACTTTCTCAAACCTCACCTCCATCCCCATTTCAGCTCCTGTGAGTCATAAATGACCTTCCCTCTACTAACAGAGAGAGATTGTGTCTTCCCAGTGAGTGCCTTTAATGTTTCTGCACTTCACCTGGATTTCCAGCTTTCCACTTACTCTTGAAAAAAAAAGTCTCAGAAGATTGACAGATGCCATCTTTCCCAATCTCATGAAACATGCTATGCCTCCCTGCCCAGCCCTGCCCCTTTGTCGCCGTCAGACAGATTCAAGTCTCGCCACCCTAACATAAGCTCCCTTCTGCTTGTTTCTATATGACCATGACATCGGCCTCTTTCCTTGATCTGAAATTTCCCAAGTGAATTTAAGTTCTGGTCCTCCTTTCAGTAGTTTTCCTTTAATTATTTCTTTACCTCCCATTTTCAACCTCCAAGTTTTATGACTTCTATGTTGCATTTGCCCTAACTCACCATTCCTGTCACTAGCACCATTTGCATCTCTGTGATAATGAATGTCCTTTTATTTTCCTTACAAATCACCTTCTTCCCCTGACTTCATTTTCTTCTTGTCTTTGATCAGTTATAGACCAAATATATTATTTTTTCTGAAGTCCTGAAGATTATTATCCATTCCTATAAATTTTAGTAGTTACATCCTTCTCAAACAGTATGTACATACCCAACTCTTGAGTTTTAGCATTTTCAGTTGTTTCATAGTGTTTTTTCCATTACAAAATTTGAAACTGAACTCATGATATTCTCCTCAAGCAGCACAAGTTTCCAGTACTAATGTTTATTAATGGCTTTATCAGCTATGTAATGTTGACACTTTAATCTCACTCAACCAACTACCCAACCTTATTTAGTAAATGTAATTGGATCCATATTTTAAAACTTTAGTCTACATAGAAAAAAATTTTTTATTACTATTTGTCAATAGTGTGCGTGGTTTTGTAAATATTATTGAAGTGGATTACCAGGATGTATCTGATTTCCTGGCACTATATTTTTGAAGGAATTTATTTATAGTAATTTGGCATGCATTGTTATCCAGAAATTAACCAAATCAAATATCTAATATGGAGTCTCTTGCAATAACGATTGCATTCAGTTAATAGGTATATTTAAATCTGTATAATTTTAAGAATCTCTTAAACATAGGATGCTCCATTATTCCTGTATTGTCCACAATATAGTACCTAGAACATCACCCACATATAATAGGTAAACAATTAATAGACAGTATATTTACAGACACAGACAGTATATTTACAGACACATTCAATACACAAAATATAATGGATAAAGTCTCCCCCCTCCCAAATGGAATAACTGGTGGGACATTTGCTGATATCAGTAGAGACATTGCAGAAAGGCAATCTTTGCTTACTTAGGGATATGTATATACCCGCAGGTCTCGACATAATTATGGCATCTTCAACAAGAAATAAGGAAATTGACACAAGAAGTACATACATTACATGTACCCTCTCTCCCTTTTATTACTACAATGTGTATTTTGTATTCCTTTTTTTTTTTTCTTTTTGATAATGCGTTCCCCACAAACACAGCTTAACTGCTTATTCTGGGAGTTCTTCCAGAAATGACATTAGCTCATGTATGAAACTTCAACAGTTTTATTACATGAGTATTACTAATACTAGCAACAATTAGTTAATAAAAAGAAACATTGACTCAAGAATGACAGAGCTCTATGGAATCATTTGCCGTTTAAGATGTGTTTAGAGTTGGCATAAGAATAATTAGTGAGCACAATTTAGACATTTTAAAGCAGTATGAGCCAAGAATTATAGAAACATAATTCTTAGGAGAGCTAGCTTCTAACTTTGCAAATTCCCTCATAAAATTTCAAAGTCACTTTTTTTTATAATTTTCATAAAATACTAACACCTTTCATTTATTTTGGGACTGGATTATCTCAGAATTGTGCCACTGTGCTTCCAACTTTTACAGCTAGTTTTATACCACTTTCACATTACTGGCACTGTCTCTAGCACCATACCTAAAAATGTGGACATGGCAAGAAAATTCAGGATCACTTTGTTTTCTTCAAATATTGTATACTCTCAGAGAATTCATGGGGAGTCTTGATTTATTGTGGTAATAGGAATTCTATCTGGATTTTCAATATAGTCATTTGCCGAAAATGAATGTTTTGGTGTGTAGATACTGCTTGTACAAGAGTATACACAATTAGAAACACCATATAAGACCTAGTATATGAGGATGCACTTTAAATCTTGAAGATTTTTAAATTGATATTTTTTTATTTCTTATACTCACACAGGATATACTATTGAGCACGTGATCACTAAGGAAAAGTAAAACACAAAAAATACTTGATTGTTATCCTTTTAGGCTATATAAAAGCAAAGTTTAGAATTCACTATCAAACATTTATCCCATGAGTTTTAAGTAAAATGAAATGAAGACATGTTGACACTTTGCAAAGTTAAAATAGTTTTGTAAATGCAGGCATTATAGTGCAATGTATTTTAAAGTAATAATGGACAATATGTATCAATTAAAAAAATCTTAATTCTATAATAAATTGTAAACTCCCAAAATGCCAAAAAAGATGGTATGCTATATCTTTGTATCTATTTAGGAAGGTAAGTAAAGGTATACATGTAAATATGTTAACATGTAATATGTTTGTCACATGTGAATCAATGGATACATAATTTGTTTATATGTAAGCATGTGTGGATATAATTATTTATATAAATACACCCATATATAGATTTATGTATATGTATATAAATTTTGTATTTACAAGTTTATCATCACCTTAGCAGTTACAAGTAGATATTAATATTCTGTAGAAACAGAGTTTAGAGAAGTGACAGAAACAGGAATCCTGAATTCTCCAGTGTGACAATCTAAGCATATGCATGCAAAACAGAAATGTCTATAGACTGATGTGTCTCCCTAGAGAATACACCCTGGCCAAGATACTAGGATGAAGAAAATGTCTTTGTAGAACTTCTCATAATAGCTAAATCACCAAATATTGTATGAAAGGCATTTATGCTCCAAACTCATACCCAAACACACTAAAGAAAACTTCATTTGTGTCTTTATGGGCATTTTTTAAAGCTGCTTCCAAACATATTCTAGAGACTAATAATGGTTCACTAAAAATGTAGAACTGACATTGTCCCCTGTTCCTTAATCCTATTAGTCATTCCAAACCCAGGTCCAGCCCCACTTATATCTGGAAATATCCCATAAAGAGAAAGGAATATTCAAATCATTATATTTGGCTGCATTACTTTAATAGGTGAGAAAAGTGATACTGGAGAGGTTCTGGAGAGTCACACAGATCCTGCAGCCTGCCAAAATGCAGATTCACTAATCAAGGACAATTCTATTTTCTTGGCATCATCATCATCCTAAGTGACTTTCTCAGGCTCTGAAAATTACCAAATTACATGGAATTTAAAAAAGATAGTGTTCTCTGAAGCAAATGAAATGTTCTCAGCTAGTTCTTCATCTCAGATCTGTCTAGGTCAGTAAGTAGATCTCCCTGACAATGAAAACTGAAGCAGGAAGATTTTCCACTCTGTCCAGGCTGGTTAGCTTGAGTGATTATGACTGTTAGGGCAGGGTTGAAGCTACCTACTGCTCAGTGCTGTTTTAGCCTGGATGTTATTGCCTTGGATAGTGGAAAATGGTGTATATTCTACAATACTTATTTTGGAATTGGATGTATAAATGAACTTCAGTGACTTAATTATCTCCCACATAAAAATGCCTGTAGAAATTAGTTTTTTTGCATTGATCTGAGGGTAAAGTTCCTAGCTTTCCTCAGAGTTTGTTAGTTTCATGAACTGATAATATTTTTATCATTGGCGCTATCTGCCTACCCTCTCTACATTATTTTGGCCTTCAACAGGAATACTCTGTTCCTATCATCTCCCCGTTTAGCTATGACAATTTAATTTGAGTTTATTCCAATTTAACATTATTAATATATAAGAATTCTCCTCCTTTCCCTTATTGATGTCATAAATTGAATCTTTATAGAGTTAGCTCAATAACATCGAGTAATAATTTTCTAGCCATGCAGAAAATTGAAAATTGGAGTCACAAAATAACAGTAGTTTTTTTCACTAATTGCCCTTACATTTACCTGTATGAACAATGTTATGTCTGCATCCACCTTTGAGTGATCTCCAGGATTCTTTCATTTTTAACCTGAAGTATATCTTGCAGAAAATATCTACTAAATTACCGTACTGACCATTAAACTAAGAAATGATAGTGTATGTATCTGGGTTCATAGATACTTTAGCTATTAGAAACAGATTTACTCTGTTATCAAATTTCAAGTAAGCAATGCAGTATTAGAGTACTGTAATTTTCACTAGATATTAAGAATGCATTCATCTTATGACTGATAACCTTTTCCCTTGATCAATATTTCCCCTTTTCCCTGAAATTCCCAGCTCAGGTTATTACCATTCTACTCTGTGACGATGAGTTTAATTTTAGATTTCACGTTAAAGGAAAAGAGGATAGCTGGAGTTGATTAATGGAAGTGATTTGTTTTTGGAATATAAAAATTAAGATTGAGTATTTAGCAAAAGAATAATTATGCAGTCTTCTAGTCTATGATGAAATTGTATAGTGTTTTCCCTACAGATTTAAGTACAAAACATGATCTGTTTGTGACTAGGTCAAAAGATGCCCAGGAAAGTATTTTGGATACAAGATGAACTACACAGATACAGATGGGTAGAAGAGAGGCTACATGATTTAGAGAATAATTCAGATGTCCTATAAATCAGGTATTCCAAATAAAAATAGTATCCAGACAACCCAGGTAAATATTAGTTTATGGATTTAGGCAGGAAGCTAAGGAGCTCAGAGTTGTGAGCACTTCCTGGATGGTAAGGTATCCCACATTAATGTGGGCATAAAGCAAGCTCAAGTCTTCAGATGGGCCTGTTATGGGCACCAGGGTATCTCTCCTCAGCAGCAGACAAAATGCACAGATAGAAGTTCTATGACTTCTATCCAGTATTGTTTTTCCTGAAGATACAGTTCTAGACAGTAAGAGGGACTCAGGGGCTATCATAGTTATCTATGATGGATTATTTATTTCTTAATCTAGAACAAGCTGTGACTCCTGTGAATAAATTTTACTGGTTTTGAAAAAGGAATGTAATCAACCCACAACTTACATTTTATGCTATTTGGGACTACTGCAAGCCCTAGGAAGGGACAGATTGCACCTGTGTTTGAAAATCCAGAGACCTTGGGTAAACAAAGGCAGGGAAATTGAAGACTTTCTGAAATACCATGTTTATACTTTCAGTAAGATCAGTCTAACTGAGGAACACAAAATTGTCCATAAGTGATTGCTCAGACTTAGGGGAACCAATTTATAGGCGGGAATATTATAGAGGCTGAGTAATGGAAACTGGGAAAGAGGAGTGAATGTTACATAAAACATGAAAGCAAATAGAAAATCCTGTAAGAACGAGACTGAGCGATTGAAGATAAATGAGTCATTAAGTTTGGTTTAGACTATAAATTACATATCTGAAACTGGAAGTTATATGGTATTACCAATAGCTTGGTTAAGATAACAGGAATTAATGTTTCTGTCCCAAGTGGGGTGAGATTATCCTTGATACAGTTAATTCTTGGATTTGATCAGCTCATAGGAAACTTTTATCCAGCAGACAAGGAAGTACTAATTTACATTTTCCATTTTGTATGATAAGGAATGTCTAAGATGTGTTTTCTTTTTCAGTTCCATTTTGTTGCAACAGTGTGACTAAAATATGAAGTAATGGTATATAACTAAATTTTAAATTTACTAAAGCTAGTTCATGAAATAGCTGAGTGTTTCCCAAATCATATTCTGAGGAACACTGCCTGAAATAGCATGGTTTGAAAACACATCCTCATTCTTTGACCTTCCTTCCATGAAGGAGAATCAGTTTTTGCTCCCCCAAATGACTTATTTCTAATGAATAGAATTCAATAAATGATGACGCTTGATTTCCAAGACTAGTTTATAAATAGCATTTCCACCTGGCCCCTCTCAGATGTTTGCTCCTTGATCTCAGCTTCAGTGCTGTGAGGGAATGTCCAGGTCCTGTGGTGAGAAACCCAGTGCTGTTCAGCTGAGGCCTGGCTCACATCCCAGGCAATAGTCAACACTCCCTTCCAGATGTGTGAGAGTGAGTCTTTAGGAGTTTTAAGACCCTGTACTATCAGGTTGCAGGTGCATAAGAGCTCCCAGCAAGAACTACCGAGCCCAGGAAAATCCCAGAACTGTGAGCAATAGCCATACTCATAAGTGATTATTTTATTAGTATTCAGAGGTGCAGATGTGTTGGACAGGAGTAACTACAACAGATGGTAATCTTCCTTCTACCAAAGAACAGTTCCATGATGAAATAAATATCTTCAGCAATTCTGTATACACTTTGGGGACAGTTATAATAATGTATTAAAAGTTTAATAAATCATGTAGTAGACATTGCTTAATGGGTACATTCAAGACCACACCCACCCCACTATTTTTGGTCGATATAATTGTTACTAAGGGAAAATTCAGTGCTTTATTGACATTTTTATTATTTATTTTTAAAGATTTATTCATACAGAACTGGGGTACAGGCCAGAGATGCGGAGGGTGAGAGGATTCACCAGAGACAGAGCAGGGAGCAGAACAGGAAGATCGATGAAGTACACTGCTGAGGGGAGCAGTGGGCGGGTCAGGAGAGGTCTGCTGCGCCTTGTGGGTCACCTCCAGGACAGGGATCGAACTCATGCTGAAGTGGCTTTAGCTTCTTAGTGCTGTGTTTTAACCCTCTGCACCACCAGGGGGGGGCCTGGCATTTTTATTTTATCTTTTAAAAGATTTATTTATTTATGCAATCAAGAACTAGGGTACAGGCCAAAGGTACAGGAGATGAGAGGTTTCACCAGAGACAGTGGGAGCATAACAGGTGAATTGACCAAAACACACTTCTGAGAGGAGCAGCAGGTGAGATGGGAGATGTCTCTTGTGCCATGTGGGTCACCTTCCTGGCTGGGGATCCAACTCATGCCACAATGGCTGCAGATAGCTTCACAGTGCCATGCTTTAGCTCCTTACACCACCAGGGAAGCCCTTGATGATAATTTTAAAAGGCATAAAGATGGTCCCTTTTGCTCTCTTTGTGGTTTTTTAAAAGTGTCAATAAAACACTGAATTTTTACTTACTAAGAATTATTTTGACCAAAGATGAGTTGGTGGTGAGAATTTCATGGGGTCTACACCTGAAAGGAAAAAGCACATGTTATATAAAAATAAGCATTGCTGTTACATATATAACTTAATAAAAAACAAAGATAACCTCTCCATTTCTACTTGCTATTGCAGATTATGTATCGCTAAATCGCTCTTGGTATCACTAAAATGTCTCCTTGGGAGCTAAATTTACAGTTTTTTGTGTTGCCGTCTTTCTGTTCTGTGATACTGAATAAAATAATTTCCTTCAAGTAGACTGGTCACTTAAAGGAAGGGCTTAACTAAGCTAGACAGAACAGGGTCACAGCTCAGGTGAGTCGGCTAAAGCAGGTAAAACCCAGTTTTCTGTCTATCTTAAGCTCAAATTATCTCCTGAACTGAAATGATTTAACTCTGAACTCGAAACCATGTCTGCTCAAGAGTCTGAGCAAACACCTGAAGTTCATCTGAATTAAAGGTTAAAGGCTGAAGTAAAGCTAGAGCAATTAGCACAAAAGTGTGATTATTAAACACTTGGGCTTTGGCGCTGTGATTGGCACGCGGTTCACGCTGAGATCAAGCTTCAGTGAGATGTGATATGGAGAAGTTTCAGTCAGTCATGACTCATTTTGTAATTTGTACAAACCACATCCTCTTGTGTGCAAACACAACAAGTTCTGGAACTGTTCCCTATCCTGAAATGGTGGGAACAGATGGCTTTGGAGAAATTTGTTTTGTAAGATGAGCTTTGAAGTTGTCTAGTATGCTTTTCACACGAGCCTTCACTCCGCACAGAAGGCCTTCAAATCCTTTATCACAAGTCTTTGATAGGGAACGCTAACTTCTTTCATCTATTCTGACAAATCTCTTACCCAGGCATTGGCTCACTTTACTTGAAATTTTAAAAAAAGAAAAAGTACTTGATTGAGAGACAGGAGGAATTGAATTTCTTTCTAGCTTTGTATTAACTGGTAGTGGGGTGTTTCCTCAGGTTCTTCTTAGGAAAATAAGTAGGGTTAGCTGAAATAGCCAGCAAGGAACCTTCCCATCTGCTAGTAAGTAGCTCTGTAGCTCAGAGCCCTGATACATTCAGCACCATCGCTGTTGGGCTTCATAACCATGCTATGGAAAACGGGTTACAATTTTTTTTTAAAGATTTTATTTATTCATATAGAACTGGGGTACAGGCCAGAGATGTGGAGGGTGAGAGGATTCACCAGAGACAGAGCAGGGAGCAGAACAGGTAGATCTACGAAGTACACTGCTGAGGGGAGCAGCGGGCGGGTCAGGAGAGGTATGCTGCACCATGTGGTCACCTCCGGGGCAGGCGGGGTGGCTTGAGCTTCTGAGTGCTGTGCTTTAACCCGCTGCACCACCAGGGAGGGCCCAGAAAACGGGTTACATTTTTAGTGTTTGCTTGACTGGTGCTTTGTTCCCATCTTCTCCATGAATTTCAAATGATCTGCACACACATTAGCTAATTTTGCCTCTAATAGCAAGCCTGGTCTTCCTATAACTTGTGCTTTCCCTTCCCTTCATTCTCAGTCCTAAATGTCCTCAATTCCTCATTTACTCCTTCCCCTGCCACCTTCTATATGCAGTGCATTTTATTTTATGTGATTCAGGTTGCCTGCTTGTGATTCTGAGTTCTTAGAGGAGAAAGTTTTGCATTGAAGCAGTGGGTACAGGGCAGCTGAATTGTCTGCTTATTTTATTTCTTGCTGTGTGATCTCTGGCAGGGAGCTCCCTGTGCAAATTCATTTAATAGTTCCTGCCCCAAGTCTCAAAAGGTTAACCATGTAGTGATTTGGCTGCTTTTTGCTTTTGCTACCTTGCTTGACTTTTTTTTTTTTTCAAAGCTGCATGTTCAGAAGTTGTGTGAACTTCTTTAAGGCAACTTCTTTAATGTCTGCAGAGGGAGGTAAAGGGCAACTTAGTGTATGTTCAGTGCTTGGCTCTAAGTGCCATCTTACAGGCAATAAACATGGTAATGTACAGTCCAGTCACTAAGGGAATGACTGCCTGAAACAAGTTGAAAGATAGAAAATGACACTCTGTATGCTTCATTGATCTGCCTGTTAAAAATGGAACAAAAAAACACATTCTCCTGCCATGACTTACATTTACTTAAGCACAAAGTTTTGAAAAATGTTTCCTGGGTTTGCCACTTCTCAGATTTATTTTGGAATTTTCCAAATCCCACCACTTCTTACATATGTATTTCATATTTTAAAATGAAAATTAAGTCCATGCTTTTTGGCAAATACTACTATGTTAAAAATTAATTGGTTTCAAATTGTCAGGCAATTGTGTCAATTTTCAGTAGATATTGTGTGAACACCTGACACTCAAGAGTCAGATTTGCCAGAAAGAAGTATACATTTCTTTCCCCAGTTTGGCAAGAGTGACACTAATTTATATATTATTAATACACACTGTTATAATGGCTATACATTTATATCCTGGTAAGCAATCTAGCTGACCAGGACTGCAAACTGTTTCGATAATATCAATAAGAACTGGCTAAATACCAATGGTTTAGATCGCACTAGCTAATTTTTAAAAATACGTTGATTATACCCTTCATTTTTGTACAATGTATGATTTCCCGTGAAATCCCCACCACCAATTTACCCATGCATATATCACCCCCTTCTCTTCCTATTCCTGTCCTGGTCCTTCTCCCTCCTCCTCCACCACAGAATGTCTCTAATCTATAGTTACTTAATTATTTTGATTTTTACTTTATTCTAGTTTTTTTTTTCCTACTGACCTCTTATTTGATTCCTCTACATTCCTTCTCCAAGCAAGACCTTTCGATTTTTTTCTTTCTGGCTTATTTCACATTTGATTCCTCTACATTCCTTCTCCAAGCAAGACCTTTTGGTTTTTTTCTTTCTGGCTTATTTCACTGAGCGTTATCCCTTTCAGCTCCATCCATGTTGCTGCAAAGGTCATGAGCTAATTTTTAAAACTGTTCACATACTTAACATAGAAGTATTCTCTGTAACATTGTGATACTGAAGCATAGGAAACAACCTCAGCAATAAGAGACTCAAATATTGTGTATTCATGCATGGAATATTCAACAATACAAAAGTTTCAGAACTATTAATTTAAGATTAAATGAAAAGGAATATTATAAAATTCATTTATGTTTTAACCTCAGTGTTTTGCTAGTGATCACAAACACCTCTTCGACCAGACCCAAAGATTTGGCAAGACCTCATCTTGCAGCCTTATTGTGATTGCAAGACAGACCTCAGCAATAACCATATGGGAACTTGATAAAAGTAAATAAAGGTTTATTACTGACAGGGTCTGGAGGGTGCACAGCACACCTGATGACCAAGAAGTATGGTCTGGGAAAGAGACCATGAGCAAGGAGTTCTACCTTTATTAAGGTTAAGATAATGGCTTCTAGGATTTTGTGGGTTCATTCTTTATGGGTGAATTTAAAACTTAAAAGCAGGATTTGGATGGTCAATTCACTCAAGTGGTCAGTTTTATAGGCCATCCAAGGCTTTCTAGAAAGGGTACTGAGTGGGAAGGGCATCCCAACTACTTAGTTTTGTAGCTGGCAACTGTATTGTACAACTATTGATATATTTACAGAAGATAGATGTTTTTGAAGTGAATGCCTTGGCAATAAAGAGCCTAATGCCCAGCACCATACAAGTTAACATTATAATAGGGAACACAAAACACTCTATGGAAGGCTATTTGGACATCTCAGTTATATTCCAAAAATAATCACAGCTTCAGAATAAGAAAACATTTACACTGTGGGATACAGCCCAAGAAAATGAATAGCAATGTATCTAGCCCACGATAGTAATGCTCCTAGCACATTCACCTGGAGTCACAGGTGTGCATGGTAGAACGTGCACATATGCAAAATAGCAAATTTTCTTTTCAACAGGGGCACTCTGAGATATATTAATCATTGTAATTTTTAAAATATTTATAAATGTTGTGAGTTGAAAAATAAGCATATTCATAATTTGAAATTGTATTTCTATTTTTTATTTTATTCTTTATCAGTCCTGGAACTGCTATATCAAATTCTAAATGAATGGTTTCCCTTTCTATATTGTTTCTTAATGGACTTACTCGTAGAGTTTTATATTTACTTTGGTTCATTTCCAGCCCATTTCTCTGTTACTACCTGTAAAAGGCCTAAATACTTAAATATTGTAGCTGCAGCTCTTTTGGGGGGGGGGTGCACGTAGAACTGGGGTCAATGGTGTGGGGGATGATGGTGTTCACCAGAGACAGAGTGAGGAGCAGACTAAGTGTATGTACTGAATGAAACACACTGCTGAGGGGAGCAGCAGGAAAGGCAGGAGACAGTCAAGATACTCTGTGTCACAGGTAGGTAAGCTCCCTGTCTGGGATTGAATTCAGGTCATAGCAGGAGTAGCACTGAACCCCTAGGCCACCATAGATGCCCTTCATGGATGATTTTGAAGATCTGATGATAATGTACCCCTATTTGACTTTATTTTAAAGAAGAGCTGTTTACTAAACTAAGTAGAAAATTATGAATTAAGGATGTCAAGAACATTAATGATACTGTTCTGGAAACCTTTGTAAAGTTTTGCATGTAAACTAATGACATTTTTCTCCGGGTCGCTGGGTCAGTAATTTTATTGCGATTTGTTTACCTGCATCGAGCAGGTTTCATCTGTCAATCAGTACCTCTCCTAAGCAGCTTTTCTGCTATAAATTTCCTAACTCCTGGTCACCCATCGTATTTCCTAGGAACAAGCATAACAATGTAGAACCTTCATACAGCACCTTGAGTTCTGTGGCTCATGTTTCTTTCTATTTATCTTGCTGCTGTGGCCCCATTCACAAGGTATTATTGTTTCTGACAAATACCTTTCTGCAGTAATCACATTCTAAGGTGTGTACTCCACAGGAAAGGTATATTAAACAACTCTGAGTGATTCAGGAGCAAATACATGATTAGACTTTTGAGTGCACTCCTGCAGGATTGTGATCTTCGTGGGGAATACAGCTCAAGATACTCTGTATCACATTTTCCATTTCCCAGTTCTGCATTCTTTATCTTCCAAGTCCGTTTTCCTAGAACTGTACCTTTTTTCTCTCAAGAGTCCTACCACCTTTGGTTATCTTTTCAAGCAGAAATTACATTGGTCATCTTTTTCCTTCACTATTACCTCACCATTTTCTGTGCTGCTTATTTCAATTTGGCATTGTGCCACCACTCTGTGTTCTAGAATGCTTTTCGTTGTGCCTTTCAGAATGATGGCATCATTATTTACAAAACATAAAGAAATCCTGTACTGGCAAAGCACAACAAAAACAATTCTTAGATTCCATGAAAATATACTGGTTACCAGAGGGACCACAGGTGAGGGAGAAGGGGGTAGGGGAGGGAGGATGCTGGGCATTGGTATAGGAGGTTTGGTGGAGGGTAAGTGAAGCATGTACACAAATGAAGTGAAAATATAACTTGAAATTTCTATGGACATGCAAATGACTGATGAGCTTATAAAATAAATGAATAAAAAGTAATAGGGAAATATTGGCACTTGTGAAACCTGGACTGACTGGGTAGAGTTTGTGCTATTTGATAAAGCTATATGAGAAGGAAAGTCACATGATCTCACTGGTAGTGGAACCTAACACAGTTAAGTTCACAGAAGCATAGTATGGAATGGTAGTTACCAGGAGCTGGAGAAAAGGGGGAAAATAGGAAAGTGATAGTCTCAGTGTACAAAGTTTAATTTATCCAAAATAACCAAATTCAGAATAGCATCTATAGTTCATATTGTTGTAAAATGAGCTAATAGGCTGTATCTTTTATTAAATATTTAGTCATTCAAAGTGATGTGGATGTCATGATGATGATGATGATGATGACAGCAGCAATAACAAAGTGGTTGGGAAGAAACTTTTTGGAGCTTGAGGATGGCTGTGACCTTAATGGTGTGATGATTTCACAATTGTGTGCAAATCCCCAAGTTTGTTGACTTTTTAACATTATTTTATTTATTGCTTGTTTTTTAACATTATTTTATTTTTGCATAGAATAACTGGGGTATGGAAGAGGTGGGGGGCTCTGAGAGGATTCACCAGACAGTGGGAGTAGCACAGGCAGATTTACTGATATACACTGCTGAGGGGAGCAGCAGGCGAAATGAGAGGTCTACTGTGCTATGTGGGTCGCCTCCCTGGCTGGGGATCCAACTCAGGTCTCTGTGGGTTAACACTGAGACTTAACCTCTGGGCTTCCAGGGAGGCTCCAAATTAGTTTCTTACATGATACTTCAAAGAAGTGGCTTTAAAAAGTTCTAATTTAAATGTTAGTCTTATGTCAAAAAAAAAACCACATTTACAAATAATCTAGAATAATTTTTTGGCCAAATACCTGTCGTTGTGGCTTAGTCAAGTTGATACATAAAACCATATTAGCCCATAACATATTTATAAGCTAAATTCTAAAAATTTCTTTAAGTTCCTTGACATTCAGTTTTATTTATCTTCCCTTTCACTAAGTCATTTAGAAATGTCTTCACTCTTTCCCTTATTGAGAATTTCATCTGCTTAACTATGAATAGTTAGTTGACATTCATATATGTAGTGATCACATACTGAGAAAGGTCTGGACTAGCACCATTATTCCTTGAATTGAAAGAGAAATCAAAAAGGATTACCCACTCCTGTATTTTGATTCTATCAACCTGATAAACACATTTTGTCAACCTAGAAGCACATGATATTTGTGGAGTAACACAGGTTTGAATAGATTTGTTGAACAGAACCTCTGTTGCTTATTGTACAAACTTGTTTGAAAGCATGAATAATGCCATCAACCTGAGGATTTTTATTGGTCCAGGCTTATCTAACTCAAAGATGAACATTGGCTCTGAGAACCTAGTAAAAAACCTTCATTCAGGACCTGAAATTAGCATCTTTCCTTCACCTGCAACTGTTTGAAGTTCATTTTAATTAACCTGTCACACCTTTGGACATTAATCTCATGGGGGTATCCTTACTTTGTGGATTGTGTCCTGGATTTCTAACCAGAGAAAAGGATCCTCTCTGTCCTAGAAATGACTACCTCTGAAGGGCCTTCTTTGATATGCAAATACAGGGCTACTATTTTTGATGATCAGTGAATTCATGTATGACAAGTCCTTTTTTAAAATAACTGCCTCAACACCCACTTACTTAGAGCAGATCTCTGTGGCGAAAGCAACAATTTAAATAAAACCCCTGAGTTTTCTGGAAGGAGAAAGTCAAACCCCCAAACTGTATGTCCCCTGAGTATTCGTTTTTGTGTCAAGCTGTCTGCACCCAGCACCCAGTATTTGCCAGGCATGTAGGGTCATTTCAGGTGTACTTGTTAACAGAGGAAAAACCAGGGGCCATTGGGAAGGAGGCTAATAGTACTAAGAGGGTGAGGTGTCCCCGGAATTCCCCATGGAGCATGTGTTGATTTATTTGAGTAAATCTGTAGGTTGGGAAGGAATTGGTGCTCTCTACTAGAGATAAGCAGCAATAGCAGCTCTGCCTAATCCCAGCGATAAGAGATATTTAGGGAACCTTACCTACCCAGGGGTGCAGAGTAGGGATGGACAGAAACTTGTGTTTAGGCCAATCTAATGCCCTCTCAGGTTTGTTTTGTTCATTTTTACAGATGAAAAATGGCACACATAATATTGGGTCTTAATTTTAGTTCTTACACTATAAAGGAGGCTGGAGAAGATAAGTCAGCACTGGAGCACAGAATAAGTAGAAAAATGAACAATGTCTTTCTACCTGGAAGACAGAATGTTCCACAAAGCCTTCTCTGCTTGTTCAGTACATCAGGCTTGACAGCTTGATTGGGTGAAAAAATGTACTGATTACTGACTGGTCTTAAATTTAGATATCCTATAGTGAATGGAAAGGCCACTATATGTTTCAGAGGACTTAACAGAATGCATAGGAATTAAATACATAGCTAGTAATTCCAGACCACAAGAGATATTGACTGATTTTAATAATAAAACCTAAGCAAGAAAGTGGAATCTTGGGTAAATATTTTACCTGAAAGGTGATAACAAAATCTCTTGGCTTTCTTATGTAAAAATGTACTTAGCAAGCTTAAAAGCAAATGGCTTGTTTTCCTTTGTGTCACTCTATCTACTTAACACTGAAGAGAACATGATAAGTTAGAATAGGAATGGCTAAGGCTTTAAATTGGTTTTGGTTTTAAAAGACTAACCACTCTTTTTCCTCCTTTTCTACTGAGACTCCGCTCATGACTTGTGTCTCAAAGGCTCTGCTTGTTTTTTAAGAGGGCTCCTCCTTTAATTATTGAGTCAGTGTGCATATATTCCATATCTGCTCTTTTCTAACACCATGTAGAAGTTTAGCTTAAGGGAGCGAGAACCTGTCAGTAGTTTTGGGAAAGAGTCTAACTTTTCGGTGTTTAAATTATAAAAGCAGTCCTAACCACTACTTTGAAATTAAGATGTACAGAAAGAAAAGGGATAAAAGCATTCATCTTCCCAGTGTACACAAAAGGTCTCTCTAGATATCTTAAAATAATTTTTTTTATCTGAATAGATTTTTGAAGTTTATTTAAATGTGATCATTTTGGATATAACTTTATAGCTATGTTTATAGCTATAAAGTTAAAGATTTCCAGTAATATTAAAAACTGTCATAAAGGTAATTTTCCACCTTGGTTTAGTATTTCTCCGAGTAGAAATGTAGTAGATTGCATATCACTGTCCTTGAATAGTTCTTTTATCATTTATAAAGTAAATAAAATTTTAAAATTTTATATTTTACAGTTTTCTTAGAACGATTCTCAATGTTAATCACTTGTTTAAAATAGTTCTAAAAATGTCAACATTTTAACAATTTGACAATGACCTGCCTTTCTTCTTTTAGAGATTATTTTGAATCTTTAAGTTGATGGTGGTTCTGTTTTTTATTATTAAAAAGATTTACTTATTTAAGCATAGAAGAGCTGGGATATAGGCCAGAAGTGCAGGGCATGAGAAGATTCACCAGAGACAGAGGAGCAGAACAGAAGGAGCTACTGAAATACACTGCTGAGGGGAACAGAGAGTAGACAGGAAGGGTGTGGTGATAGCACTGAGACTTAACCTGCCACCCCCCCCCTCCAGGCCAGCAGGGGGGGTCCTGTTCTGTTACTGTAAGTAGAGGTAGCATGCCTGCTGCAAGTGCTCAGTCATGGTCAACTCTGGTCCCTGCAGCACACCCCTGAGCGCACTGCTGGAGACATTGACACAGTGCAACTCTGCAGTGTCTGGGTGTGTGTGATACAAGCAGTACTCAGTGCTCACTGACCCTATGGTGTCTGTCTTTGATTTGAAAAAATGACATCTATCTCTATTCCAGAAACAATTGTCAAACTATAGCTTGTTTAGAAATGGTTTAATTAAATAAAAACACTGAAAAACTATACCCAGTGTTCCTAAGACTTGTCACAAATGGTCAGAAAAGAGCTAGCTTGATATTTCACTGACACTTCCTCCTAAGGGTTTTGTTGAAGATTGACACACATTCATAGAAAGGAACTGGCACATTCTCGTCACCCAGTGATTATTTGCTCCCTGTGCTTTCCCATGACGAAGACCTTGCATCCCCTTGGTCTGAGTACCTTGCATCACCTTGGCTTGAATAGGACCTAATAGGTGGGGACTGAATCTTTTCTTCCAGTGCCAGCATACTAACACCGTTTGTTCTTCTTTCTATGTGACATTTTGGGAAACAATTTGGGAAGCAGAAAGGAGAGTGAGAATTCTGGGCTGAAAATAGAATTTGTAAAGTTCTTTTGAGGAAGATCTATAGATATTCCTTGATTTGCAATGGGGCTTAGGGTTACATCAGGATAAAGTGTTATGCACTGAAAATATCTTAAGACAACAATGCACTTAATGTACTTAATCTACTGACACCAAATCATAGCCCAGCTCACCTTAAACAGATTCCTGGTTCTTGCCTTAACCTACAAGGACTCATCACCTTCCTAGTCATCAAAGAAAAGAAATACAATAGCTGTTTTGTAGACATGATGGGATGAGAAAATATGAAACACAATATTGGAAAAACACTGGCAGGTCAGTGCATTGATGGCTTAGTGTTGCTGTCCACATTATTGGAGCACTGTACCGTATACCACTGCCCAAGAAAAGATCAAAATCAAAAATGCAAAGTATAATTTCTAGAGAATGCATATCACTTTTGTCTCACAATAAAGCCAAATAATCATAAATCAAGCTATGGTAAATCAGAACTGTTCACAGTCTTTCATGACAACAGTTCCTCTCTGTCCCTGGTGAATAGCATACCTGGGTGTAGAGTTATTACAGTCCTGGGTGAAACAGTTACAGAGAGGTGTTCTTGGTGCTATAGTGAGAATCTGTGTTGGGCAGAGTTCAAGATCTGATCTGTTATTCATATAATTTGATAACTCTGAATCATTATTTTTTTAAAGTCCTTCAGTGAAATCACTTTCCCGAGGTCAGTTCTTAATTTCAACACTCACAGTAACTGTCTTAGCAAATTAATAACTAAATTTTACCAATTCTGCTTCATGTTTTTCAGATCTGTCTCCTTTCTATTCCTGTTGTTTCGCTTAACCTTTTTTAGTTTTCATTTTCAACTAGCTCCTTTTGTTGCTCCAATCTGGCTTCACCCATTCTCTATACTGCTGCCAAACTAATTGTTCTAAAAATAAAAACCAATCTTACACTATTTCACACTTCCCCTTGCTATCTGTTTTCTGAAATGATCTCCTAAATATGCACATAAATAGATAACTTTATAATGAATATCTGTACAATATATGCAATGCCTATATATATATATATTACACATACACATGTATAGATGCTTAAATACAGGTTTTCCCCCTTTATCCAAAGGTAAAACATTCCTATTTGGTATGATTTGCTAGATGATTTTTTTATATGCAAAAGTATGTGTTCATTATAGAAAGGGATAGGAAGTTGAGGACGCTGGCACAGATATGAGCAGGTAGAAAGAGCTGCCCCTGTGAGGGGCAGGTTTGATAAAATGAGGTCTACGTAGTCACAGAGGGCAGGAGAGTTGCTGTCCATTACCGTTAATTTAAATGGAGAAAGTTTCAGACATTCCCAGATGCAAGCAGTACCCTACCAAATCAACTCTAAACTCCAGAACCATGCATGGAAGCTGTGCTTGCTGCCTGTAAGCTGTCCACCACAGTAAGGACCCTGCCCATCCCCTCACCAGAGTCTAGGCATCACAGTGAAATGACTCCATTCCAACTGTGATGTCCTTGTCTTACACTTATAAGTACTAGTAAATGTGCATAGAATTAGTAGAGAAGAGCATTTTAATAATCAGACAGTAGGTGCATCTTTTCTGTACCTTAAAAAAGACAAAGCAGGGGCCCTCCCTGGTGGCGCAGTGGGTTAAAGCACAGCACTAAGAAGCTAAAGCCACTTCTGCATGAGTTCGATTCCCACCTGCCCCAGAGGTGACCACATGGGCAGACCTGTCCTGACCCGCCCGCTGCTTCCCTCAGCAGTGTACTTCGTCGATCTGCCTGTTCTGCTCCCCACTCTGTCTCTGGTGAAGCCTCTCGCTGCCCCTGAGCCTCTGGCCTGTACCCCAGTTCTGTATGTACAAATAAATAAATCTTAAAAAAAAAAAAAGGCAAAGCAGTAGAACTTGGGTTGAAGAGAGAGAAACCTTTGAGATTCTCTTTTGAAAATTCAGTTTTTACAGCTACCAAATGGGGGTAAGATATTTACTACTCAAGTGTATAATGAGTATTAACATGACAATAAGAATATGTGACCTGAAATTCAGTAAACAGCTCTATTAATATTAGCTATTTTTTTTTTCATCCTAAATGTGGTATACTAACCTGTCAACTTTATCTCACTAGCACCAGTGCGAGCTCCTGAAATCTCCCTGGAGATTATACCCTTTGGTTCTTGAAAGTTTTCACTCAGTTCCTTGCTCTAGGCAGTTGCTGATTGTACAAATACCTTTAGGAATATAAAAAATTATTTTAAAAATATTATTTTATGCATACAAGAACTGGGTGTGGCAGGTGAGAGTATTTACCAGAGTGAGTGGGGGAGCAGAACAGGCCAATTTACTGAAATACACTGCTGAGGGGAGCAGCAGGCAAGACAGGAGAGATCTGCTGAGCCATGTGGGTCACTCCCATGTGGATCAAACTCAGGTGGCAGTGGTTGGAGATTGCTTGATAGTGCTGAAACTTTAACCCCTACCCCACCAGAGAGGTCCTATTGCCAAACTTTCTTTCTTATGCATACAGACCTGGGGTACAGGCCAGAGGTGCAGGGGCAATAAGAGGATCACCAGAGACAGAGTGGGGAGCAGAACAGGCCAACTGATGAAGTACACTGCTGAGGGGAGCAGCGGGCGGGTCAGGAGAGGTCTGCCGTGCCATGTGGTCACCTCCGGGGCAGGGATCCAACTCATACTGAAGTGGCTTTAGCTTCTTAGTGCTGTGCTTTAACACGCAGTGCCACCAGGGAGGGCCCACATTCTTACTGGGATATTTCTGGATTCCTGAGGTCACCATTGTATTAAAAAAAAAAACAATAACAAAACAATTATTTAAAAAAAGAATTTTACATTACAGTTGGATTTTTTTTTTTTACATAAAAACTGTATCATGGAACCACAGGTGCATGTGAGGGAAGAATAACATTCTCAATAACTTAGCAAATATATACATATATGCACATGTATTTTATTTTATGTACGACATGTACTAAATGTGCACATTGATGCTATTACTCCCATGTGGTTATTGGACTTTTGCGACTTTGGAGAAGTACTCATTTGGGGTGGCAAGTGTGGGAAGGAAAGACAATAGCTGGTGGTAAAGGGATCTTAGAGCCTGGAGGCGGCCAGAACTTCCGCCTCCTGTGCCATTGTCGCAGGGCCAGGCTTCAGCTTGTGCAACACCTTGGTAAACACTTCCTGAAGCACAGACAAGAATGAGCCTGGGCGTTGCATTGGTTTCACTCGAGTGCAAGCAGGGACAGTCAGGGCGGTGTGTGTCTGAGGAGAAGGACAGACACAGCTCCTGCACGGCCAGCATGTGTCCAGGGCTGCTTCTGATGGCTGCTCTCCTTCTGCTTCCAGGTAGGGGCTTAGCTCCTTTTCAGTTTCTGCTAAACAGGCTGGGGAACTGCTCTTTTCCATCTTCTGCTGGTAATTTTTTTTCTTTTTTTTCTGAACCAGTTTTAGTAACCAGTTGGTCGGATTTTTATCTATTGGTTTGGGACCTGTGACTGATGGTATAGCATTCAAGTCAAAGGAGAGGCCAGGACAGATTTTCAATTCGTGTTTATATGAATGATCTTGAGCATATATAGGAATCAAAGGGAAGATTTCATGCAGTTTAGTGCAAATCATGAATGTGAATCATGTCCAAAGGTGGGATACATCAAAATCCATGAAATTTTGAGAGCAGTTAAAATGCAGCACACTTGACTAACCTTTTTGTCAGAGGAAGATTTGGGGCATATCTGTTAATATATTGGGGCCAGTTGGCCTTTTTCTATTCCTTCTGAGTGTACATGTCCCTATTTAGTTCTCTACTTGTGATAATAAATGTGATATTTAGAAATAGTTGATAAGTTTCATTTTTCTGGAGCATTGTGATATTTGATTAAAAGTAGCAATGCATTTTCATTGGCAAATTCACTTTCATTTTGCTGGTTCTAACAAACATGTAAGAATTCAATAGGCGGGAATGCTAGTTCCTAATAATGAATAACATTTCCCCACCTGATAAATTCTTTGATAAGATTTGATTTGTTTCTTCTTTATATTTCTAATCAAAACATTAGCATCAGTGTTTGAGAATTCTTCTCTGATCAACCTTTTCTTGGGCTTAAAATTCCTTTGGGACCTCGGAATGGAAAAAGACTATCAACAAAAAGTATGGAGTAGGGAGTGAAGGATTCTTGTCCCCCCTGTTACTCACATCACTCTTAGTCATGAAAACAGATTTTCTGTCCACCTGCATTTGATTTATTTTACAGTCTTGTACAAGTTTGGCTTAATGTCTTCATATATAGAATTGTGCTCCACATTGAAGTTATTGATTTTAAAATTTCCACTTTTGATTTTTTTTTACTTTTGTTAGTAAAAAAACACTGTTTCATATTAGAAAACCTGCTAATATAAATCTGCTACATCAAACATGAGATAAAGATATGACCCTGCTGAGAGAAATGACAATGCATATGACTAAATTCAATATCCATTGAGAAAGGCTCAAGTAGTGTGAAGAAAATGGGTTATTATTTAACATACTAAAGATGATCTGGACAGGACCGATACACAGTAGCCTCTAGGTTAAACAATGGCTTATATTACATTTGATGATGACACAAAGATTGGCAATAAATTGAAACAAGATATGAATACCATTTTGACAACTATTGCTACTATTATTTTTACTTTATTTAAAATTGCCATTTACTTTTTAAAAATTCATTTTTTTATTGAGGCGACATTGGTTTACAACACTGTATGTGAACTTTCAATTCAAATAACAGACACCATTTTTGCCTCCATTCTCCAAACACACTGACACCACAGGCTCTCTGGCATCCTCCTCCTGGTTAGCAGGTAGAGCTGCTCATGCTCTCATGTTACCCAACTCAAGAGTAATCCCGATTCCTGAGCAGACTCACATTACAGCCTTTTCCGTAGAGTTGGACAACTACCAACTGCTATGTATTCACATCAGGCATTCAGAGAGATGAGTACTTCGAATCGATGTCTGAAAGTGTGGCCTCCCAAGTACCTGGTGATAGCAAGAGGGATTCTGAAGTGGCTGCTGAGAGCCTAGAGGAAATGAAGAGTTTCCATCTTGAACAGAGAGCTGCCCCTTCTTAGTTTCCAACTTGTGTTTTCTGGAATCTCTCATTCACCGAAATACCCCTGTTATTATTCCCAGCTGTATTTATTTCCATCCAGAATATAATAAGTAAGCAATTTCCCTTAACTCTTCTGTGTTTGATTTTCTGTCCCATCATGCATAGAATGAAATACATCTATCCTCAGACCAAAACCTTTGCCCTGTTGCCATAAATGTGAAGTTAAAGAAAAGTGGTAAAGTCAGGCTAATTATTGCAGTGACCTTCATATTATCTTGAGAAAAGTGGCTATAATTATAGGAAAAGAAAAAAAAAACTTCAATTATTAAAAAGATACGATAGGTCTTTGCGCTGGCAGAAGGGAAAAATACTTCCTATATCCAGGGGGGTACAGAATTTTCTGAAATTATTTTTTGTTAAATTAGTACCTTTCCTTGACTTCAAGTGCTGACTGAAACATCCTATAGAGTTTCTACAATTTAATCACAATAGCCAAAATTATAGACTTAGTGTGTTCTTTCTTAAGTATTTATAATTTTTGCTACATATAAAGTAAGTTATTTTGTGAGATACAGAGAAATACAGAATTCAAGTTGGTGTCTCTACATAGACACTCAATCATGAATGTCATTATGTGTTCACTCTGGAAAGATAGTGCTTTAAACACTTTTGAAAAGGTTTGAACAAAAATGAAAAGGTCAATATTACGTACAAAATTTAACTCCAAAATAATCCCAAGCACATTAAAATATGAAGTAGCCACTGAGAATTAAGCTTAAGAACAAGCTTTGATCTTTCTAAAATTAATAAACAGTAAAAAATTATCTATCCAAAACCATAATAACAGTTTTCATTTCTTAATTCAGTTTTGCTGCTCAAAAATCTGTAACTTGTGAGTTCTGTGGGAGAAAGAGAGAATTAAAATGAATTAGTAGCAACATATTGTGTTACATCTCAGGTTTGAATAATCCCTGGATGGCAGTTAGTTGTGTTTGTTGCACAGGCTTCAATATAATTAACCTGATGTTATTCCCCTGGGAAGAAGCTGCCTCTTCTCCATCAAATCCAAGGATGAGAGAGACAAACATTATCTAGGTATGATGCATCTCTTATTTGTAATTTGTAGATCTCAGATCTCATTATTCAAAGGCCTTCTTGGCTTCAGAAAAATAAGAGCCTTGAAGGAAAATGTACTTCTTTGCAGAAGTTTAAGAAGAGCTGGAAATTCATTTCAAAATAAAGCAAGAAGTTGCTGTAGGGTTTAAAAAATATATTACAGTTAATTTTATTGATTGCCATTTAGAAGTGCTTTGCCATCAAATGGCATTGGAAATAAGTTTTTCACTAATTTAAATTTTTCAATTCCCTATTTAAGATTAAATTGATAATTTTTGAGTTGAATAAATAATAAAATTCAGAGACCAACTAGACCCATGGTAGGTATAAATTAGAAATGTGTATGTCAGAGATTTGGGTTGGGTGGATTAGCTTGGTTCCTTCTCATCACTTCTGAGTGGAGAGTGTGTGTTTCCACCCTCTATTTTTGTAAAAAGGATCAGTTGTATACCTATTATTACATGAATCAAGGACTACCCAGGCTCTCAGAAAAATGTGTGCTAAAGGAAAGCATCATTTTCATACAGCATTTTTGAAAGAGTTGTTCTGGCTGCTGCATTGGTGAATAGATGGTTTCATGAGCTCCCTATTAATAGGATTAATTGCACTGATTGAAGACAATTTACCAGACAGCATGTGGGTGCCTTATGGTATTTTTCTTTGGTGTCATGGAGTTAAGGAGGCTTCAGGGAATTGTGTTGATACCATCAGTTAATTTGTGGCAAGAGTAATTTTCTTACTTCCTGGCATCTTATTTTGAAATAATTATTAAAATTGTAATGATTGGTTTAATGTTCCTTTAGGCTTTTCAACTTCTGTTATCAAAAATTTTTATAAGTAGGCTATTATTTTTCTTTACCAAAAAGTAAATAGAAATAAAATGCCCAGTGATGATATCTATAACTATAAGGGACGAGTGTGGTGATACAGTTCTTCACGGGTGACTGTGGAAGTAAAGTTTTTTCATCACAGTTGGTTAGGACTTTATCCAAATGATTATTGGCCCTTCAAAGAGGTAATAGAGGATTGTGTATTTATTCACATAAAGCCCTAGAATAGTTGAACTGGCTCAGGAGTACATTGCCCCCTCTTTTTTAAAAAAATTTTTTTTCAAAAAAATTCAAACTAAACCCAAAGTGAAGATGTCCTGAAGTTGAAAACCATGACTTTAAGTGTTCTGGGGATGCTTTTAAGAGAAAATCTCAAGCTACTAGAACCAAAGTTGTTTCCTCTTTCTATACTCCAATTTTGACTCACCAAATTTTTAACCAGTTTAATCACTTTTTTATTTTTTTCAAAGTTAGATGTGTTAAGTGGCTAAATGAATTAAAGTCATCTCAAAATGATAAGAAAAGGAGATCATCTGAAATTTTAGGCCATTTCTGCTTTACTTTATAATTTTTTTTAAAATTATAATTCTGCTTTACTTTATAATTCTTTAAAATTATAACTCTTTATAATTCCTCTCAGTATCCTTAAGAGTATGGTCATCCAAGGTGACTGTCAAATAATCCTCAGGTTTATTTGTTAAAAATCAACTTCAGTGTCATTGTGTATATTAACAAGAGGATTTAGGTTTGACTACTTTAATTATCTAGGATTATCCTTAGAGCACCTTCTCTTCATTACACAGGCAAATAAAGCCTTTCCAATCATGGTATTAGTAAGTTGTTGGGTTGGCCCACACTCCAAGCTTGGGCCCCCTGCGTCTGCATTCTGGATGGAGTTACAGCCTTCCAGCAGCCACAGGGCAGTCTGTTGACTTGTCATCATGCACTTCTTTGAACAGAGACTAGATCATGTAACCAAAAGAAAAAAAGCAGTCCAGTGTCAGCTTTGGAAATCTCTGAATTTCTCATAAAAATACTTCCAGAAATATTGTTGAGATGCAAATTCAAGATATGGGAAAAAAGGTTCAATGAGGCAATTTACCAATTCTATTTCAATACCATGTATGCTCAAAGAAATTCTGTGCCAGTGGTAGTGTTCTCATTGTCTGCTTGACTGATTTTCATGTTATGCATCACAAAGGTTTATCTGTATTGCAAAAGCCAGTTTATTTTTATTCTGTAGAACAGGTATGAGAGTTTCTTTCACCAGTGTAAAGCATTGCTGCTAGAAATTTGAAGATAAGCATATTAAAATCAGAAATTTTCTAACACTGTAGTTTTCAGACTGCTCCAACTCAGTTACTCTAGTTCTGAGTAACTTAATATGTGGTTAGTTTAGCTTCCATCTTCTTTCCATTTTGCCTGCTCTGTCTGCTACATTTCACTAATTTGTCTTAAGGGAAGTCAAGATGGCAAAAAATGAAAAACCACGTTTTTTCTCAAATAGACAAATAAGTGAAGGAGGCATAACATGAAAAGACGTGTGATTATAAAAAAGTACATAGACAAATCAGAATTTTCAGCAGGGAATTCTTTGAAGGTATATGCTAAATTAGAGATCTGAGAGGATCTCAGTCAGTCTCTTTTGGTCTTCACACCTTACTAATTCTCTGCAAAACTCAGTTAAAGCCTCTGACGGAGGCAGCCTGCATCATAAATGCAATAAGGTGACCATTATCAAACAGCTTATCTTAGTTCTGCTTAGTTCAATATTTTTTTTCCCCCTCAGTTAATTCTGTGAAGGAACTTTCTGGACTAAGGAATTATGAAGTGGTTTACCCTCGAAGACTTCATCCACTGCATAAAAGAGAAGCGAAGGACCCAGATCGAACGGTAGGACGTCAATTTAACAAAGAATTTATACACAATATAGAAATATATTCTAGCTGTACATACATATATCTACACTTATATGTATGATTTGTTTGTTTTTGACCTATCTTTGGTAATCTTCACAATAACCCAGTGCTCTATTATTATCCTCATTTTTCAAGTTAAGTTTCTGGCAGTTGAAATAAATAGTATAAGGACACACAGAGTAAATTTTAATATCTTTATGGAAATTTATGATTTATTCCAGGAAGTTCCACAAAAATGAATGTATTTTATCAACATATCCATCCATACAAAGCTATGAACATAAAAATCAGAGAAAGATAAATTATTATTGATGAATTCATGCACACAATATATGAAACTTACATCTGCCCTTTCTAACTTGGTTATTAAAATTTGCATTGTTCTTACACCTAATGAACCTATATATTCTTAGTCAGAATTCACTCAACAGACATTTATTGTAAAAGAAAAGTTAAAACATGATGATTCATTCAATAACAATTTTCTAATTACTTATGCCCAAAAGTCTTCTGCTGGGAGCCAGGAATATACAGATAAATGAGACATAAATAATTGCTTACAGAAATAAGTTAACTCACTGGAGGGCCCGATGCTCCACTGAACAAGATTTTACTTAGATATTTCTTCCAAGGGAAATGGCATTTATAACAACATCACCTATAGTAAACTTTGTTTCCCGAAATAATTACCTCCAACAAAAGGTTAATACCAACTGATACCCACATACATTCATATTCCCATCCAGATAACTGCCTTTAACTGCTCTCAGGTCGTCTTTTAAAAATGTCATAATGTACTTATTCACCAAATATTTTGAAGAAAAGTCAAATACAGGTCTAGAGTTTCTAATCACAGCTGTAAAAGGCAAATTTAACTTTTGACTATTTTAATGACAATCCATCTTATGTTTTCTCAATTCATAGTTGAAAATATAAAAGGTCTAAATTGAGAGTCCTTGTTTGTGCTCAGGTCTTAGTTTTGCTAATTCTTTATTAATTTTAATATACACAAGTTTCGATTTCATTCTATATGGCTGTATTATGATATCATATATAAACAGCAGGATGCTATTATTCACTATTTGTTCAAAATTATAGTAGGAGCTGTCCTGTGTAACTCCTCATCCACTTCATGTGACTCACCTTTCAGGATCCTTGTACTTAATGCTGTGGATTATTAAATCATTTTGTTTTCTTTCTATTTCTTTATATAACTTGCTTTGCAGTCCTGGTATTCTGAAGGCATTCCTCTATAATGTGCTCATTGCTGGCTCAACAAGGCCTTTCACGTGGAATGTTGTCTCTGTAAATAAAACTCAGTCTATATTATATTCCTTGTAAAGTCAGTGGAATATTCCTGTATATTCCTGAACTCATGCTTCAGCTTTGATCAGTATTATCCCACTTGGCTCTTGATTTTTTTAATACTGCTTTTATATCTGTGTGTGAGTGTGAATGAATGCTTGTACTCTCTCTTTTGGTTTGAAACTGCCCTGATCAATAAAATAAGTGTTTTATTTATTTTTGTACATCTGTTTCATTTTCACGCTTATCTCCTAACCCCTGTTCTATGAAAAACATTCTGTAAATGCTCTGTGATCTCACTGATTCAAAGTGGTTCTTACAAATCACCTCAGTTTTATCTTTTATGAGAGATAAAATGTTGAATACAATCTCACAAGACATCTAAGGAAAATTTGCCTAATTTGAATGCTTTAATATTTCTTTACATGATGAAACCTGGGTTTATTTTTATGGTTTTGGTTTTATCTAGTATACTTGAGTTTCTCCTTGTCCCTTCAGAGTAGAAGATGCCACATCTTTGGACAGGATGGTAGAACCAGATAGCCCTAAGTGCTGCTTACGTACCATCTCACACACACATTACATTCAGTCATGTTTACATTTTAGTACTTAAGTGACACTGATGTTCTCAGGTGCTGGTTGATGCCTTTGAATATGTTCTCACAGTCACTAAGTGATTGAACCATGAAAAGTAACTCCTGGCTAACGAAACATTCAAAAAGAAGTCATCTGTTTTTCCCAGAGTGGGCCTGTGCTCTGGAACCTCATTCCCAGCTCCTGGTTGGTCACTCATGTCTAGTTCATGTATTTTCTTACATCTGATGTGCTCGCTACCTTCCATAGAATCACCAGAGTTCACAAATCAAAATCACAGTCTACCCAGAAAGCTTGATTATCATAAACAGTAAATGCTTTTTGAACTTAAATATTCTTCAGTATTGTATAGATCTTTCTTATGCTATTAAAAATATGCATTATTTATGTATACAACATTCAAATTTAACAGGCATCTTTTATTTTGCTAGAATATCCTACCATTGAGCTTTAATGAATGTTCAGAACTAATCTCTGGCAGTGTCTATGTGACTCTAGCCCCTGTGCCATCTGCAAATACCAGGCCCATTCTTGTCCCCCACAGCCCCATGCCTGACATATAAGTCCTGCCCAATCAGTTACCGATCCCTCTATATCACACTTGTGTTGCACACAGAGACTACAGAAGCCAGTGAAATCCTTGCCCCCCACTCAGCACACACATCCTATCCCCTGACATAGAATCTATTTATTTTGTTCAGGCACAGCTGATGACTAGTAAGAGCATATAAGCTAAATAATTGGGAATTATCCTTGTGGTTTCTGTGTTGAGACTGTTGATTTTCCTTGTGCAGGGACTTGACTAACAATTACTCATAAAACCCAGAACTCATAATGGTCTGAGCACAGGGATTTCTGTGTTCCATGCTTGCTGCACAGGGCGCTTCTCAGTGCAATGAAGAGGACTCTTGTTCTCGTTGCCCTGCCCTCTACTGGGCCAGAGAAGTGAAACACCAGCCCTGCCAATGAGCTGAGCCAGCACCTTCATCACCCAGAGTCCCATTGCTTAAAGGAGGTCTAGAGTGAGATAATCTTTCACAAAAACCTTCTAACAGGAGCATTAAAGACAAAAGTACCAAAAGTATTTTATTCATGGCTGTATTTTATATGCATGCCATAAGGGGAACTGAATATTTTTTTTTAAATAAGCAAATATATGAACAAATGAGTGACTAGCCCTCAAACTGCCAGGCACTGTATTACTTTTATTGTAATAAACTGCCAGGCCCTATATTACTGTTATGCATCTTTCCACAAGATTACAAGCTTTCTGAATGCAGGTGCCTTTTTTTCTCTCAGAATTGAATTTTTAGAACCTGTCAGTCTTGCATATAACCCGCACTTTGTCCAGCAGATGGATAGATGAATGAGTGGATGGATGTATGGACATGAAGGCCTCAGATAATTTGTTGGCAGCTTTGGTTGATCTCCCAAAGGAGGCAGAGATACATATTTGCTATTATATAGGTGGATACTAAAGAAAAGCAAGAAATACTCACCAACAATAAAACAGATGGATTTAGACAAGTGAATATTTTTGTATGTTTTTAATTACCGGTATATATATCTATTGCAGGAAAAATATGAAACTGAATTGAAGTATCAAATGACAGTAAATGGTAAAATTGCAGTGCTTTACTTGAAAAAAATCAAGTAAGTCTTTTTACTTCTGTTATTATCCTCATCAGTAGTAAGTTAGCAGGTAGAAAGTGTGCTAATTGAGTAATTGAGTCTGTAACTGTTTATGGCTTTTACCAATCTTGGCTAATATGTTTTTGCTCTTAATACAGTTAAGGGGTTCAGTAACTATTTGTTCCTACATACATAGTAGAAACACACTGGATGAAACAAAAGTTTATTGCTGTTTTTATTCTAGTGATGAAACACAAGCAGACATGTATTTGGTCAAATTCTATGAAATATCAGAAATAGATCTCAGTATACTTTGCTGTGATTTTTAAATCTACCCCTAGAGTTTTAGACTCTATAATTCAACAGTGAAAATTATATTTTAAAATCATTTGCAATTCAGAAAAAGAAAAACATGTAAGTTAAATAAACAAGTTAATATTTACTGGGCTCTCTTAATTCCATTCTCCAGGCTTATTCTATCCAACTATCCACTAATTGTCCATTTTTTCTGTTAATTGCCTTCACTCTGCATTCAGTTCATACAAATTAAACCATTCTTCATAAACTTCTAATCAGTTCTATCCCAGACCTTGGTCATCCTATATCTAGATGGTTTCCAAAGTAATTTTTCAAATTAT
>NW_004567119.1:20346778-20348297 GCF_000260355.1 Condylura cristata | reverse complement strand
TCTCTCAAACTCAAGACCATATTCTCAGTGGTAGAATTTGTCAATTTCTAGGTTTTTTTCTTTTTTCCAAAATTTCTACACTTGAATTTTATTTAGAGCAGGTATAAAACAGAGCAAGATAGATCATCACTGTCATCTTTCTGAGTTGTTTTTTTTTTTTTTTCCTGAAAGCACTTTGAACATTCTCTTTTATACAAACATTTCTATGGGCCAAAATTTCATCTGAACCAAGTAGAATGAAGTACATCTGAAGACAAAGGTGTTAGGATAGGGAGTTTGCTTCAGATGGAGGTAGGGAATGTTGGGTACTCCTCAGATAAATCAAGAAATTAAACCACAATCTGAGTAAGTCATCCATGGACAGAGCTCATAGATAGAAAAAATAAAAGAACAATCAAGGGCAAGAATAATTTACATATGATTTGGGGGGGGCTCAGGTTTTAAGCTTACAAATGATCTGGGGGAATCTCAAAATTTGTTTCTTCCAGGCCAGGTTCATTACCCTGTTATGCAACTTCAACATTTATACCAATATTGAGTTGACACTCTATAAGTATTTTGGGATCATTAAATGAATCTTAAAAGTTTTAAGAATTAAAAGCTTTAAAATATTTTACATTTCTGATTTTGTTTTATAAAGTAGTTTAAAGGCACTGTATTTTCTTTTTGAGAATTCAGCTTAAAATTTGGGCATGCACACTTTCCTTTGAAAATTCCCTTTTCCCTTTTGTTTTTTAGGATGATTGTTACTACCAAGGGCATATCATTAATGAGAAAGTTTCTGATGCTAGCATCAGCACATGTAGGGGCCTCAGGTAAGACACCCCAAGTGGATTGTGTGTGCCTATGATGATGGGGGGAGGATGTTTTCATAAACTGAAAAAATTTCAACATAATTTATGACACTGAAGCATGAGTCCTAGGGCTCAAATATTTTGAAATTTGAAGGAGACACATCTTCTCTTACAGTGTGTGTAAGTTACACATCAAACTTATTTGCTGAGTTTGTTGTTTATGTTCAAAACGGAGGTTTCTTTAGTACCAGTTTTAGAGTCAGGATTTTTAGGGAATGGGGGTTCCTCTTCACTTTCCCCTAAATTGTTCATCTTGTTCATGACAAGGACATCTAGTTTCTCTCTATACGTTAATGACCCACTCTGCATCTGTCTACAGCAGGAAATGCCCAGACTTAATTGTCTAAAGTCCTCTTCCACAGTTCCGTATTTCTTCTGTATCTGGATATTTTAGTAAAATTTTAATCATAATATACTTCATATCAAACAAATGATTTACTTCCAAATCTTCTATTTTCCAGCGTTCCCTATCTCAATACATAAATGCTATACTAAATTAACAATTTACACTTCTATAAACTTGGTGCCTGAGTGATTTCTAGTCATCAATCTGGATTTTCAGTCTGGTATTGATTCTGGTTGATTATATATTCAAAACTATGATTTCAAGTAATTTTCTCATGGCACCCCAGCTGATAAGGCTAGAGGCCCACGCTGGTGGTGCA
>NW_004567119.1:20343333-20346173 GCF_000260355.1 Condylura cristata | reverse complement strand
TTTTCAGTGCACCTTACAGTAGACACAGCATGGGGATGGGAAGAACATAGAGTCAGGAAATTTCCATTGTAGTGTTAGTTCCAAAACAATTAACAATATGATATTTCAGGAGTCACTTCTCCCAATAGATCCTTTCCTCAGAAAGAAAATGAGTACAGTTAATCTCTAAGGGTATCTTCAGCTATATTGCCATACTGTATTCTCCTGCCATGAACTTGAAATGTTTGGCAATGATGCCTTTTTGTGATCCACATGTCTTTGGAAATGAAATGCAGGAATAACTTCTAAGAAGCCTGCATTCTTATATTTTTTAGGGGCTACTTCAGTCAGGGAGATCAAAGGTACTTCATTGAACCATTAGGTCCCACAAATCAGGAAGAACAGGAACATGCACTCTTCAAGTATGATCCCGAGGAAAGTACCAACAGCACCTGTGGGGTGGATGACAAGTTATGGACACCTGGATCTCGGCGGAATGTGATTGCACCTGCCACCAACCTGATAGTATGTACACCTTTATTTTTCACTTGCAGTGATCTCAGGGGTCCTATCCTGGATGACCAGAGTTTCAAATGTAGCTGCTGCATTTGGCTGAACTTTGAAGTCATTTTTTAAAAACTAACAGCCTATAGAGCTTGTATATCAAATATACAATAGCAAGTATACAAAAACTTGTATATCAAATACATATTTATTAAGTACTTCATCTGTTAGTAGCAACAATGTGTAAACAGTAAAAAGAAGTATCAGGTATAATGTTTATCCTCTAGAAACCGGCAACTTTCTACACATACCACAGTGTTCGTGATATACAACATGGAACAAAGGTATAAATTACTGTTGTAACTTTGGAATAAACTTTCTTGCTATCTTTACCAAGGAGCTTAACAAACCTGTCTTTAAGTCCTGCGAACCTGCTGGGGATGTAGTTTCAAGCAAAATAAAAACAACCTGCCCAAAGGAACTTAGAATATACATTTTACATGCACAGTTCTGCTTCTAGTCATAGAAGAAAAATGAATGTGGCCTGTGTTTGAAGCCACAAAGTACATATAAAAAAAAGCCTTTTTCATTATTACTTTTATTTCCTTTAGAATGCATTTCATATTCAAATCTTTTCTAAATGTTCTTAGAATCCGTAAACACTGGGCAGATTGCCCAGAGTATAATAAAATAATAAAATCTCCAGATTGCCCAGAGTATAATAAAAGAATAAAATCTCCATTGGATTAAATATGTTGTGGATTTAAATTCTGTCAGACATATCTGGGAACCCTGAAGAATTGCTGTTAACCATGCGAATGTTGCTCTCCTGGTTAGCATGGCACAGACCACTGGACTCTCTGCCTCTCTCTTTGGTAACCACGTGCAAATGGCCTTGCTTTCATGGTACCCTGTTATATATTTTTTTCTTTATTTGCCTCCTTCTTCTAACCAACTAGTGCAACTCCTTCCCATTTACTTTCACTCCTCTGGTTGAAGGGTAAATCTTTGTGCATTGCATACAGCTTACACCGGGGTCTTCTTGCCTCCTCTACACTCTAGGTAATCTCATCCTGACCTGTTTAAATAGAAACTCTGCTCTAATTATTCTCAAATGGATATTTCTGACTTTGGCCTTTCTTCTAAGGTTCAGAAACTACTTATCTCAGGCATTCACTCAAATGTCTAGTACCATGAACTTATTGTGGTCAACATAGACACTCATTTCCAAACCCCAAAGAAGATCTGCATCTCCCTGATTCGCCCCCATATTGGTTAGCAGTGTCACCCCAAGAAGATCTGCATCTCCCTGATTCACCCCCATATTGGTTAGCAGTGTCACCAGCCATGATTTGTTCAAGCCCAAAACTCAAACCAATGCCAAAGGACATCATGAGTCTCACGGTAACCACGGAAGTGCCTCTGCCCATTTTATCTTTGCTGATTCTGCCTCAGCAGAATTCACCCCTACAACAGGCAGGGCAATTCCTTTATTGTAAATCACATCATGTCACTTTTAAGTTTAAAATCTAATGAGCTCTTAGAGCACTTTGTATAAAGTCTAAAATAACTGATCAAAACTGACAAACTTCTTAGGGTCTCATCAAACTCTTAATGTTATGGAATACTGTAATATTGAGTTGTCAACAAGGAGTTATTACAGATGGTTAGGGAAATCTCTATAAAGAGTTGGCCCTGAAGCAGACATATTAGTGGAAATGAGAAGTCAGGTAGGAAAGAAGAAATTGCTTATGTGTAAAATTTGTGTGTGTCTGTGTGTGTGTGTGTGTGTTTATATAAATTATCTATTAACTATGTTTATAATCAGGTGCATTATGTTACAGGAAATAAACAGGAAAAATATTATTTACTTGCTAAATGAAAGCATGTCTAGAAGTGCAACATAATGAACTTTAACACTTTATTATTTAAATCAAATAATATATATGTAACTTTCCAACAGGACAATTTGCTATGAAACATAGGGGTTATTTTGGTTTGGTTTTGGGGAGAAATGAATAGAGAAAAAAGATACTGGAATGTGGGTAAGAACTCTAGCTCTGTTGAGGAGCAGAAAGCAGAGGGGATGTGGTTGTAAGCATTATGCCATGGGTAAAAAAAGAGGGCACTTTGTGGGTAGGAACAAGGGTTTGCTTCAAAAAACAGGGGCTGCTGAGGTCAAAGTCTGTCTATCTCACTAATGGCCAGTGAGAAATGTCCACAGCTCAAAAGCCCAGAGACTTTCTATCTACTTCCAGTTTGCCCAATGATTAGCTATTAATCATTTTAGCTTTGGTAATATGGAGCCAGATTAGAGTAACACAGGTTTCATTCTAGTTCTAACATGATGAACCATG
>NW_004567119.1:20315759-20341813 GCF_000260355.1 Condylura cristata | reverse complement strand
CCTAAATTATAGACAAGTAATTCAGTACTGAGAAGCAAAATTACTTGTGTAACTTCACAAGTTAGAAAACGGTAGAGGTAAAACTTGGACTTAGACTCATCAGGGTTTGACACCCTTGTTGATAATATAATTTTATCATCTAGTATATCAAATCTGAAACTTTATTTCTATATGCCTTCCAATTAATCTTACCATAATTGAGGATTAATTGGAAACTGCTTGAAACAGAAATCTGTCAAGGGGAAGAATGTTCCCCAGTAATGTTAGATGCTTCTGAGGACTGCAGACTGGCCATTGAAGTTAACAAAGTAGAAATTATTGCCACCTGGGTGAAACCAATTTCCATGAAGCATGAGAGCAGAGACATGGCTGAGTGCAGAGAGGATAAGAGAAATAGAATCAGAGACAGTGACCTGAGGACATTGTTTCCAGAAGTTTTCTAGAGGGAGAAGCATCTTAGAGAAATCCCTTCCCTTAACCCACTGCCCCTACCACCATGGGTCATCCATCGTATGCTGATGGAATGATTTGATGCAGCGTTGAACACTGACAAAGGCAGGAAGTGGAGTATTTGCTGGGATAATGTCCATCTGGGAGAGAGAGAGACAGTCTTGTACACGAGAGAAGTTGGCCTTAGGCTCATAGACGTTCCTTCTGCAGTCAAGAAGGGGAGACACAGGTCTGAGCAGGTGGAGGTCTGTCAGGAGGCTGCCGGTAGGAGTTTATGGACGTTCTCTTCTCAGCACTTCTGTGCTCTCAGTAAGTTTGGAAACTCATCTTTTCAAAGTGAGGATTTTAAGGGAAGTGTCAGAATTCTGAAGGGGTAGTGATTACCAAAATGTGTGGACCACAGAAAGTGGAAGTGTTTCAGAATGCAGCACATTTGCTGGAAGTGGTAAGGTCACTTGAGGTTAGTAGTGAGGCCTTCAGATAAGGGCAGTGGGCATGGCATGGACCCAGCTGTTGGTGTGGAGACCTGGGGCAGTGGAGGTATAGAGAGGAGTAGACTTAACTGAGATGGAGTTACGTCAGGTGATTAACACACAGCCAGAAAGAAACAAGTTGAAGGACTAACCCAGGGGAGACTTTTAATATTTGCTTCTATTTTGATCACCTCAGGTCTCAATACTTTGTTTTCTAAAACTACATTCTACTTTAAAAAAACTGCAGTTTTCTCAACAAAATGTTGGCCTCTGTGAAGGTCTGCTATGGTGCAGGGTCCTCTCCCCCTCACCCCAAGTTTTATTGAGATATAATTGGCAATATAACATTATACAAGTTAAAAGCTATACAATGTATTGATTGATAACACTACGTGCTGCTAAATGTTAGCCCAGTGTTAGCCTTGGCTAACACTCATCATGCCACATAATTACCCCTGGGTGTGCGTGGTAGAACATTTAAGATTTACTCTCTCAGTAACTTACAGCTATGTAACACAGTGTAAATAAGTACCATTATTATTCTGGACACTGGAATCCCAGACCCTATTCTTCTTATAACTGTTAAGTTTGTGCTCTTTGCATTTTAACAACTAACATAACAATTTAAAATTTTGTTTTTAAGTAGGCCTATTGTCTTAGCAGCATAACTCATTATTCTAGAATTTATCCTGTATGCAGTATAGATAATTTCGGAATTAAAGGGCCAGTTCTTTTTGTGATTCTCAGAGGCAGGAAGTTTACCCATAATGTTATTTTCTAATTTCCACATGAGTATTGGGTCAAACTTACTTATTCAGAAATATTATGACTCTTAAAAATGCATATGAACAAACATACTTAAAGTCACAGACAGTATTAATTGAAAAAAAAGTCACAGAAGTATTAACTGAAAATTACATGCCTTGTGGTACAAGCAGGAAAAGTTTGTTTTCATAGCTCTTTGTTCAAAAAAAAAAGTTTACAAATCTGAAATATCTAATCACGCCTGCCTTGCCTGTGGATAAGTGTTGTAAAGTGCTGTTATAAGTAAGGTTGAAAATCTAAAGCACATTAAAGTATTAAAAGCTAACATCACTGCATATGTCACAGCTTTGCCATTGATTCTTTCTGGACAGCTTTATAAAAAGCTCAACACTCATGTGGCCTTAGTTGGGATGGAAATCTGGAATGATAAGGACAAGATAAAGATAACCCGAAATGCAAGCTCCACCTTGGAAAATTTTTCTAAGTGGAGGAGGAGTGTGATCCCCAGAAGAAAGCGCCATGATATTGCTCAATTGATCACGTATGTATATTTTGTACCTTATGTGGTATTTAGTGTAGGAACTTTTCAAAGATTTGATAAAGCAAGTGGTATCTCAGTATAAGGTAAAAGAAAGTCTTTTATTGTGAGAGGATTAAAATATTGAAAATACTCACTTGATGCATGTTTAATATACTCTATCAGATAATAATTTAGCAATGTTTATAAGAATATTTGTTTTTATGAATGATCCAGAAAGGAAAGACAGGCTTACATAATGCAAGAGGGATTTAGATTCAGTGTTTTAAAAGAGCTCATTTAGCTTTAAAAACTAGACAACACCCAGAAAGAGAAAGAAAAATACCGGATGGTTTCACTCATAGCAGGAGTATAATGGATCAGGCGAGAAAATAACATTAATGAACAACCATATACCAGAGATATTTTGTGGGGGTGGAGTGGGGAATGGGATCAAAAACGGGGTGGGGGGAGGGAAGTGCACGGGATTATGGTGATGGCACACGGGTGATTTGGTGATGGGAAACCCACGGGGATTACAATTGAGAAAGAAAAAGGAAAAAATGTACAAAATGATGTAAAAATAAACTGTTATAAAATAAATAATTAATTAAAATGTATACTTATAGAAAATAGATGCTTTGCAAAAGCAGAAAGAAATTGACACAAATTTATCTTTCAAGATGTTGAGATCTATATCTGTATAAATCTAAATAAAAATGTAAAATAAAAAAAACTAGACCACACACTTTTAGGCTAGATATAAATTGAGTATTATATTCTAACTTCATAATCTCTACCATCCTGCTAGAATGGCTAATTTAAAAATGGGGAGAAATAATCCTAATCATTATAAATTACACAAGAGTTCTGAGCATATGCCTCCAAAGAAATCAAGACAAATCTGCTGGACAGTTGCCACTGAAGGCAGCAAAGATAATTGAGCTTCACTTCCTAAGAAAAAAATTAATTGAGCTTTACTTCCTAAGAAAACCGTGGGTGGCATGGGAAATCAGTGGACTAGGGTTTTGAGAATTAATATTCTGTGCTGCTTCTGTATCATCGCATACAAATCAGTTCCAAATTCCTGACTTAAAAGAAGCCTTCACCACTTACATGCCAGGTGCTCTGCAAGGTAGGACAGGAGCAAGGTGTTGGTTGGTCATCTCTCTCTTTACAGACCTTTCATAAGGCGAACCTGGAATTCTTCCTACCTGGCAGTCTCAGGGGGGTTGGAATTAATATACAGTGATGAGCTTTCCCCATGAAAAGCCTTATAAAATTTGATCCAGGAGAAAGCTGCAGGGATTGTTATGGTCAAATCCTACAAATCACAGTGTCACATTTAGCCGTTTTTACTCATCAAGAGGGTATCACTGAACCAACCCAGACTCAAGGGGAATCCTTACATAAGATGTGACTACTGCAAGGTAAGCTGCTTGGGGCTTTCTTTGAAGACCAGCTGCTGCAGTTCCTTAATTTAGAAATGAAAGTTCCAGCTTCAAGGACCCACCGAGAAAGAGGGGTCATTTTTCTGAATAGGATTAGTGATTTTCTGAGGTCCCCTGGCTAGAAAGGAGTTCAGCTCTTGCCAAACTGGATCCAGAATCATGCTCAATTTGTGGTTGATTCCATAGTGTGAAGTAATAGCGCAGATCAAGATTACAGGTAAGGGAACACAGGGAGAGAATAAAAAAATGGCAATCCAGCATCAAGTGTCGATGTCCTATATAAACCAGAAATCACTAAATATTAAATAGGAGATAATTGTCCCTCCAACTTATATAGTGAAAATCTTGTCATTCACCTGACAAATAAACAAAAGGCATAGACAAGAAGAACCAAGTGAGTTAATTCCAAAATGGAATATATTTTACTTTTCATCAATAGGCAAGTAGTGAGAATTAGAACTAGTAAAATACAGGCTTAAGTATAAATAATTTTGCAATATCACTTTAAAAGGCAATAGAAATACCACAAATATTTAAAATATTTTTTATGAAAAAGATGACATATATATATTATACTACATAAAAATGTACAAGTTAAATATATAAAATATAGAAATGTAATTTCAAAATAGCAGCTATCTGAAAATGCCACAAGGAATGGAAAGTGGAAGTTCTCTACTTTTTCAACCTCATTTGCATAACAGAATCAGTAGTCTCCATCTTTGATGTTGATAAGTGGGTTCCAATTCTATGTATATATGAGTTCCAATTCTATGTAAGTGTATCTCAGATGAGAATTTAATATGTAACTTTTTACATGTAAGCCAAGGCCAGGATCTTGAAAAGAGAATTATAACAAAGAAAAAGGCATAGAAGTGTTACAAATTGAAACTAAAATGAAATAACACAATACTAAACAGTGAAATTAAATTACTAAGGGCCAAACATATCATCTGTGTAAATAAATGTAAATAGGGAAGAGTACACTGGACTGTGGTGCTGGCACATGGGTGAAGTGGTGTTGGGGTTGCCCATGGGGATTACAACCGAGATGAAGAAATGCACAAAATGAAGAATGATGTTAAAAAAATAAAAAATACAATTAAAAACAAAAATATTTCAAGATACTCTTGAATAGGACAAATATTCAATAATAATAAGTAATAATAATAAATGCTTCAATAGCAGAATACTTTCAAAATGGACCCTAACTTTACATCTTCTGTAGCTAAAACTGCCTAAGGAAAACAAAAAGTAAATGGATATAAAATGATTGAAGAAAATATAAATTTAAAACAAAATGTATAAGGCAATACTAATTATCAAAAGAAGATATATAAAGGGAAATGTTTATAAGCACAAAAAATCCACTTTATTTTCTGACATGGGATGAACTCCACAATGAAAAGTATAATATGAATGAGTGAGAGGTGTAAAAATACTAAAACGGATGACATCCAGGAATTTGGTTCTCTGGTGATATGAGAATCATTGAATAAAAGAAAGATCCCTCATGCTAATCCAGAACTTAAGGGAGTATCAAATGATTCACAATGTGAGTTTCACCGCTCACTGTTTAGAGTTCTGAATGAGCTGACTATGCAAAAGATATATTTGAAGCACAATTTTTTGTATCAATATCTTTCTTGCAGTGCAACAAAACTGTCTGGGACCACTGTGGGCCTGGCCTTCATGTCCACAATGTGCTCCCCTTACCATTCTGTCGGCATCGTTCAGGTTGGTTTGAAACATTTTATTCTACAATCCCAATCTAACAAGTGCTGCTTGTCCATTTCGTTTAAGTTGACCATAAGTTTGTTAATGATATGCTTTAGTCATGCCTTCACTATCTATAGAGGCTGCAGTGATGTTCCCTTTCTCATGATAAAAGTAATTTGTATCTTATTTTTCATGCTCAATCTGGCTAAGGTTAAGAATTTGTCAATTTCATTGATCTCAAACAGTTTTTGGCTTTCTGTTTTCCTGTTTTCAATTTCATTGATTTCTGCTCTTGTCTTACTTACTGAATTTCTTTTGTTTGCTGTATATTTAATTTGTTCAATTCTTTAAAGTAAAATTTCAAAGTTGATACCTTTCTTTTCAATTATAAGCATTAAATGCTATAAATTTCCTACTATGCACTGCTTTAACTGCATGTTGGACATTTGGATATGTGTTTTCATTTTAGTTCACTTAAAGGTAATTTCTGATTTCCCTTTGATTTGTCATGACTTATGTATTATTTAGATGTGTGATATAATTATTTCTAGAATTGATTCTTTTTTGTTACTGTATACTATCACAGTCTGCATAATCATTTGTTAGGATTGCTATAATGCCACATACTACTTTAAACAATACAAGCATATTTTCCACAATTCTGGAGTTCTAAGTTCAAGTTCTAGGTGTCTACAGGTCTGGTTTCTTCTGAGATCTCTCTCTTTGACTTACAATTGGACATCTTTTTGCTAGAACCTGACATGGCATTTTTTTCTGTCTATATACATTGCTGGTGTCTCTCCTTCAGTGAGAGTAGTAGTCTTATTGGATTATGTCCCCACCATTCTTAATTTCTAAAAATCCCTGTCTCCAGATGTGGTCATATTGGTAGTTAGAGCTTGAACATAGGAATCTTGGTGAGACACAAGTTTGTCCCTAGAAGTCTGGAAACATGTTGAGTAGAATTGAAGTACTTGATTTTTTTTTTTTTTTGAGAAAAAATAATTAGTTATAGCTTGGGTGCTAATTCAGCTTGCAGACCAGAGTATCTGTTTCCCTGTTCTTATCCTTAGGACCACAGTGACAACACACTTAGAGTTGCAGGGACAATGGCCCATGAAATGGGACATAACTTTGGAATGTTTCATGACTCATATGTTTGCAAATGCCCTTCTACAATATGTGTAATGGACAAAACGTTAAGGTAAGTCCTTATGGGAATGTGTTATTTGTCCCTGTTTTGGATTCACTTGGGCTCTCTGTCACCTTTAGGAACATGTTTAAACTTTTAAATTACATAATAGCAGTGTCAGGACATAGTCATGATTATGTCTGTATCAGACCACGTTATATCTCAAGTATATACAACATTTTTATTAGCTAAGATACAGTTTAAACTATTGTTTCTTGTTGTTAAGATAATTTGTCATCTCCATCTCACACTAGATCTGGCTGCAGAAAAGCATTTGAATTTAGCAAATTTTCAATAAATTCAGAATGAACATATTTAGGGAAAAGTTCTAGGAGAAAAAAATCTAAAGGAGAAATTTCTCACAAATGATGAGTCTATAGACTTTACACATTTCTGACATGCCTTGATGAGATTGGAAGGGAACACCATTTCTTAAAATCCCTCAAATCTCCAACAACAACAAAATGAATAACGTAGTCAAAAAATGGGCAGAAGATCTAAATAGACACTTCTCCAAAGAAAGTATACAAGTGGCCAACAGGCACATGAGCACATGCTCATCATCACTTAATCAGGGACATGAAAATCAAACCATAATGAGATACCATTTCACAGCTGTGAGAATGGCCCATATCAAAAGACATGACACAAGTGTTGGTCAGAATGTGAAGAAACAAGAACCATCATCATACACTGTTGTGGAAATGTAAACTGATGCAGCCTCTATGGAAAACTGTGTAGTGATTCCTCAAAAAATTTAAACCTAGAGATAACATAAGGTCCAGCAATTTTATTTCTAGGCATCTATCTGAAGATTACAAAAATACTAATTAAAAAAAATACACAGTTCTGTGTTCATTGCAGCACTAGTTAATAAAAGTCAATATATGGATGGCCCTCCCTGGTGGTGCAGCGGATTAAAGCGCAGCACTGAGAAGCTGGGGCCGCTTCCGCATGAGTTTGATCCCCGCCTGTCCCAGAGGTGACCACATGGTGTGGCAGACCTCTCCTGGCCCGCCCACTGCTCCCCTCGGCAGTGTGCTTTGTCGATCTGCCTGTTCTGCTCCTCGCTCTGTCTCTGGTGAAGTCTTTCACCACCCCTGAGTCTCTGACCTGTACCCCAGTTCTGTGTGCACAAATGGATGAATCTTTTAAAAAAAAAAAAAAGCTAAAAAAAAAGTCAATATATGGAAATAGCTGAAGTGTCCACCAAAAGATAAAGAAGATATGGCATATATACAAAGCAGAATACTATTCAGCTACAAAAAAGAAGACATATTGACATTTTGGCATGTATAGATTTTGAGATTATTTTAAGTGAAGTAAATGAGAAGGAGGAAAGTAAATCCTGAATGATTTTAGTCATATGTGGAATACAAAGAAACAAACACAAACAGATCAAACAAAATCAAAACAAAACCCTGAATTCTGCCAAAGGAAATAGTGTTATCAGAAGGGAAGAAGGATATGAGCTAGTGATAGAGGGACAGTCAGTGGACTGTGGTGGAAGGCTGTTAGTCCTTCAGTGGTGGGTGTGGTATGATAACATATATGAATAAATGAGGACCTATACTCCTAAAACATAACAGTATAACAATGTTAACTCAATAAAAAAGGAAAAAATAAGTCTCATCATACTTTTGCATATTGATTTCCTCTTCGATTTCCCTCTCTGAAGTCACTCAAGGTGAGTCTCCCATGCTCTCCACAGAGAGCCTGTAACTCTTCCATCTCTTAGGTTTTTGTCCCTTAATGTTACTGCATTTTTAAACTTCATCTATACTTGTATAATAAAGAGATTGTGTCTGTAGGAAGGAATTATTAAAAGTTAGATCTATAATTTTACTACCTTAAGATATCACATCCTTAATAGCATAAGGTTGAGTAGATTTGTCTGGGTAAGTCAGATGCCTTTTTATTTTATTAAATAGCATTCTGAATATGACCTTGATATATGCCATATTTGTTCATTAAGTTTGTGTCCACCAGATGGCCTAATTCAGGCACACAAAAGAGCTCAACTTTGGTGAACTCAGTGGGTGAATCCTCTGGGGCAGATTAGGTGTTATCATGCCAGATACCTGACGTCACTTCTGTGAGCTCCACTTTGTCTTTCCTGATCTTCACAGCTACTATATACCTACAGACTTCAGCTCTTGCAGCCGTGTGAGCTATGACAAGTTCTTCGAAGACAGATTATCAAATTGCCTCTTCAACGTCCCATTGCCTACAGATATCATATCCACTCCAATCTGTGGGAACCAGTTGGTAGAAATGGGAGAAGACTGTGATTGTGGGACCCCCGAGGTACCAAGTTCTTTTGAAAAAGATCTAATTTTATGGTTGCCAACGAGATTTTTTTGCATTATGTTTACCTATCGGTATTTGCCTGGCCCACCTTAATGAAAATGAAACATGAACTGGTTAACAGACCTGGATTTCCCTGGCTTCCTTCCCCACCCCCTATTTTTAAGTTCCACTCATCACCCAAGAAACAATCCAAACTTCTGTGTGCCTGCACCTACTAAGCAGTTAATCTAAGCACAGCTGGGTGGCAGTGCCCAGAATGGAAACCTCTTGCCCAGGATCACAAGCCTGGCAGTAGGAGTCTCTACTGGCATCAGGTGTGGCTATTTCTGAGCCCCAGACCCTGCTCGGGGCTTTAGTCTCTCTTACTATCTGGGAATCAGGAGTTATCAGAAGCGCCTGTCCTGCCCCAAGTTGTTCACCATTCCAGATGGGACCTTTGCCCCATCTTATTAACACTTAATGTGAGTAATACTAGAGCCTCATGGAGTGGCCTTTCAGTAATTTCAAAGTGATATTACAAATTTATTCAAACTTTGAGGAAGAGTAACCTTTATCTAAATATATTTTTCATTTGCATTTTAATAAAAGCAGCTGTTTTAACTCTAAAATTTTTAAGCTTAATCATGGCTCTTCTCTTTGGGGATCTAAATGGGATTGAGGTTTCCCAGTGGCTTAGGTCAAGTGGCTGTTTCCTTGGAAGTGAGGGAGGGAAAGCAAGGCAGGGTATGTTACTTTGCACAGAGTTGAATTAAATGTCAAAAATAAAGAACTATAGATTTTCAGTACATGTTATAAAGATTAAATTTACTGCTGATTGGACACAAAACTGAGACGTTGAACTAATTTGTGTTTTAACATTCAGATACATTTTGTTTTTTTGAGATCTGTTTTCTTTTGCTTTCTCTCATGTTTTACAAGAGCTGGATCAATCCAGTGTTATTAAGGAAGATGAAGGGAATTTGAAAAGATGTTCAATTTTTCAGAGGATATAAGTAGAATACAGACAAATAACAAAGTTTTTCTAAAATGTTAGTTTTTTTAATGTTATTCTGAATTTCATATCTCATTTTCCTGATTATTTATCAAGCTGTAAGATCTGTACAGTGCATAAATTATATTAAGATTTGTGCTAAAAGACAGCCAAAAGGAAATCCTGCATTTTGATTTATTCCTGATCTTTCTTAGGAATGTACCAACATTTGCTGTGATGCGAAAACGTGTAAAATCAAAGCACGTTTTCAGTGTGCACTGGGAGAATGCTGTGAGAAATGTCAGGTAAGATGACTGTTTTATTCTATCTTAAGCTTGATTTTTATTTTTTCTATATTTTTAAAGCTCAGGAATTGTATTAAATGAAATGTGCAAAGCATTCTTTTACTGCCTAGGACATTATGCTACCCACTACTCATTTAGTGCTTTCCATGCATGGCCTACCTATCCTCCAAGAACCCCTTGAGGAAGATGTTATCATATCATTTTTCTTTTTAAGAAGCAAAGTGCAAAGCAGAAAATGTTCAGAACAACAGAGCCGCTACTCAGTGGGAAACTCCACATAAGAGTGGCCTGAAGCCCGTGCCATTCTTCCCACCCTCGCTGTTCCCTGCCACCTGGCTTGAACTAATTCAGATAGCAATGATTGCATATTCTTTGATAGGGTTAGTGGAAAAATTTATTTTTAAATAACAAGGGAGTGACCTACCTTCAATTTTTTAAGGCACCTCAGGATGAAATTCTTAGGCAAAACATAATAAATGAGGATGTTATGTTATTTTCTCTGTGGGTTTTTTTTTTCTTTGACTCCTAAAAGCCAAGGACTGATTTTTCTTCATCTAGCACAGAATTTCATACATTTTAAATGCTTTGTAACTGTGGAGCGAGTCTGTAAATGCACAGATGGTACCCCAGGTTACAGGCAGGGTTTGGGGTAGACTTTTCTTTTTCAATGTCAGAGGAAGAGGAAAGATATAACAGGCCAAAAAAAAAAAGAAAGAAAAACAACCTGAGAACTTAATTATCATTTAAGATGTGCTTATTAAGTTTTATTGATATGGAATATAAAAGCAGTCTTTGACCTCAAAGAACCTATTTCACTAGCACAATAATATGCAGACTTGAACAGAAAAAAAATGTGATTAAATTCCTAGGTCAATAGTATGATGTTTTCTACTATATTCTCACTTAATCTCACAATAAGCCTCATAAAGAAGATCCTAGATAAGGAAACTGATTTTCAGATGGATTAAATTTGTTTTCCGAAGAGCAAGATTCAAACCCATATCTGCTGAATTTGAATTTTAGGCTTTTCCCTACCACAGGCAGAAAACAGGAACAGCGATTTACTTTAAAGAAGTCAGAAGAAAACATGGAACATGAGGTTTCTGACCGAGTCTGAAAGCAATAAACAGATTTAAAATAGGTAGACAGAAAGATGTAAGATGACTTTAGTTTATACGACGCAAATGCAAATTGGGGTAGAATAACAGAGTGATTGTCAAAGACCGAAGGGACAGCATTGTGTGTTAATTTCAGAGCGTGAGTGGAAAATCGATGATTCTCCTTTTTGATTCCCTTACAGTTTAAAAAGGCTGGTGTAGTGTGTAGATCAACAAAAGATGAGTGTGACCTGCCAGAAATGTGTGATGGTAAATCTGGTATTTGCCCTGATGATCGCTTCCGGGTCAATGGCTTCCCTTGCCAAAATGGAAAGGGGTACTGCCTGATGGGGTCATGCCCCACGCTGCAGGACCAGTGCACCCAGCTGTGGGGACCAGGTAAGTGCAGGCTTCAGTGCTGCCATTCCTGCCTCCCTCTGCAAACTCCTATTATTCCTGATAAAGTTTCATCAGGATCAAAGCAGCATCTGCTTCATTCTTCTTTCTTAGATTCTGTATTGTTCCTCGGAATCATAAGTACATTTTTGGACTTATGGTCAATTTTAGGGTTGCTCATTTTAAATCAATAAAAATTAGAATGGCCCAGTTATATTTATGCTTTACAATTTTTGAAGGTATAGTTTATGCAGTATTGAAGCGGCTTATATTAAAAATAATTTTATTTCTCTGAGAGTCAGCCTACATATCCTGTACTTGATCTGGCAAATCTAAGCAAGATCCTTCATTTTTTAAAAAAGGATTTTATTTATTTTGCATAAAAGAACTGAGGTGTAGGCCAGAGGCATGGGGGAGGTGAGGCAATTCACCAGACATTTAGTGGGGAGAACAGGCAGATTGATGAAGTACACTGCTGAGAGGAGCAGCGGGCAAGACAGAAGAGGTCTGCTGCGCCATGTGGGTCAGCTCCCTTGCTGGGAAGCCAGTTGAGGCCATCAGGTGATAGGTCTGAGACTTAATTGCTAGGCCACCAGAGAGGCCCCCAAGATCCTTCTTGACAAATAAATTCAAGGAAGTCTGTGTGTGTGTGCACGCACATGTGTGTGTGTGTGTGTGGATGTGGATATGTGTAGCTATGTAAAAGGATGTGTAGGGACGTGTCTGAATGAATGCAGCTGTGTGTATAGTAATGTGTGCATAGAGGTGTCAGCAGATAGAGAGCAAGGCAAAGGGGAGAGAAGAGGACCCTTGAGAATGCAGACGGAACAATGAAGCAAAGTGAAAGTTCTTCAGTTGTTCTGTGTCTCAATGCTTTTAGAAACCATATACTCTGCATACATCATAAAAAAATGAATTAAAAACTAAGCATATCTTTAAAACCTTCAAAATACTTTAGCTAAAATGTAAATTGTACTAAGCAACTTGGTTAGAAAGATAATTTGGGGGCCCTCCCTCGTCACATGATGGGTTTGATGCAGCACTGCAAGCTGGCCACAGCTGCTTCAGTGCGAGTCCAATCCCCACCCCAGAAGTGACCCACATGCTTCAGCAGACCTTTCCTGACCTTCCCACTGCTCCCCCCAGCAGTGTACTTCATGGATCTGCCTGTTCTGCTCCCCACTCTGTCTCTGGTGAATCCTCTCACTATCCTTGCACCTCTGACCTGTACCCTGGTTCTGTATGTATAAATAAATCTTTAAAAAAAAAGAATTTTTGAAAAATGAATTCTTCAGAATTCCTGGCTATGATGTGTACTGTGTGCATTTTTTAATTTGCACCCCTTTTCCTGCTAAACTACCAGATCATACTTAAATGACAGAGGAACTTCTTTTTGTTTGTTTTTTTAGAGGGAAAGTACATACTTTTGGAGGTAATTGAAGGGAGTCTTCACATGTCAGGAACATTTCGTAATTCTTGAAAATACACCGAAACAAAGAGGACAGCAACAAAAATCATGACACACCCAGAAAAAAACAGCAGCATGGAAATTTATGGTCAAGCATGTAGAGAAATCCCTCTGTGTCAGGGGACAGTGGGTTGAGATAAAGTAATGTGCAGCCCCTACCCAAAGGCAGTTTCATATTTACTGGAGTCAGGTACAAAGGTGCAGCAGGTGTAGAGGGAGTGTGTAGGGCGGAGGAGAGCAGTTCTCAAGCTGTACGATCGGGTGCCTGACAAGGGTCTGTTGCTTGGGAGGCTCCATTGTTCCTGCTGGTCAAAGCTTATTATCTGTATTCTAATAAGCACCTGCTGTTTTCAGCCAATAGTGGTTTCCCAGTATGTGCCTGATCCCAGGACTTTTGCCATTGGTGAGTGGCCCCCTGCATGGTCTGATGCCGAGTTGACAAGCTGGAACTCGGGGCACCAAGACAGTGTCTCCGAGAACAAGGGGTCTGGGTATCCCACAAATAAACATCATATTAACTCACTGGTGAAAGTGTAAAATAATATTAGTGCATCAGGGAGTACACTAATTATAAAGGAAAACAACCCAATCTACACTTGTTGTCAAAAGTTTTCTTATAGTTAATGTTCAGTGTTGATTGAGAATATATGACAAAACTAGTTTTCATACCCTTTGGCAAGAATATGAGTTTCCACAATTTCATTTTTTTATAGAGAATTGAAAAAAATGCATTTATAATCTGAGAGGAAGTTTCTATAATCTTTTCCTTAGGAATTGTAGTTAGGAATATTAATTTTTAAGATTTTTCACACAGTGATTTTTAAGTGATAGTGGATAATTGAATTGGATAATTCAAGAATAGGAATCAGTCAAATAAGTTATAGTGTATGTAGCCATTCCAGTATGTGTAGCTCTGTTATTATTTAATAGCTTCGGAAAAGGAAGCAATTATATTGTTACATAGTTAACTGGGATAAAATAACTTATAAAGCAGCTTGATACTGAATATGGCTATGTGAGCAATACTTTTTGCAATATTAGCAGTAATAAATCTGAAGTTTGGGATAATAACATTTATACCTCATTCAATTATTTCGGTGGTATTTTATAATAATGAAGAGCCTATAAATGTTCTAAAGATACAAATGAGAACATATGGTAACAAATGATCATCTTAGTTATTGGAGCATGAAATTCATTTAAAATGGGTTGGGTTTACAAATTATAATAGGTTTAATGCTTTTTCTTGAAATCAGTGCATTATCTTCAATTTTTAAAAATATTTATATATGCACACAGAGCTGGGGTACAGGCCAGAGGTGCAGGGGCAGTGAGAGGATTCACCAGAGACGGAGTGGAGATAGAACAGGCAGAATGATGAAGTACACTGCTGAGGGGAGCAGTGGGCAGTCAGGAGAGGTCTGCTGGGCCATGTGGGTCAGCTCCCTGCCCGGGAAGTGAACCCACACTGAAGTGGCTGGGGTCAACCTCGCAGTTCTGTGCCTCAACTCGTTGCGCCACCAGGAGGGCCCTATCTTCAGTTTCTAAAATTAATTTTAACATAGTTTGATGACTTTCACAGACTAGATTCAAATTTTCCTGGTTTTATATTGTTATCTTAAATGGGAACAGTCCAGCACATAGAAGATGCGTAAGTGCTAGACTTAGGTAGAAAAGGGTATAAAATTGACTTTTCTTTCTCTGTATGACTTAATTATGATAAAATGGGAATGATAATAAGAATGATTAGTACATACTACTGACCAGTAACTACTCTGTCGCTCACATATGTTAACTCATTTAAGCCTCATTTCTACAAGGGAGGATATATATATATGCAACATACAACACACACACATCTATCTAACTATCTATCTATCTATCTATCTAGGTATCTATATAGATATATATAGATGTGTGTGTGTGTATATTACTAGTGTATACATCCTTATTATACATCCTCATTTTATATTTGAGCAAACTGAGAGGTTAAGATAGTTACCCAAGGTCACAAAGCTTCTCACTTTTCCTTTAACACCTGTGTTCTTAACTACGAAGACCTGTTCCCCATCTGAGAGGGAACTGGGGAAGATTACTGAGAAATGAAATATGTGATAGTTATCACTGTGCCTGGCACAGACTTGGAATTTGACTAAACATAGCAGGTATTTTTCCCAATTGTATGCACCATCAGGGTAGAATTCCAATATCTTCATACAGGCTGTTAACATTAGGTTGGCTGATAGCTCTCCAGAATAAGTCTTCATATTCAGATGAGATTTTTTTAAACCTTATAGTCATCCAGATGTAACTAACCATTATTCAAAAGTAGACTGTTTGGAAGACCATTAATTGTAGACAGTTCTTTTAATATCATTTTTTTTTGAGAGGAATTGCACACACTGAAAAATCAGGCAACAAATGTTGGTGAATTTGTGGAGAAAAGCGAACTCTCTTACATTACCATGGGAATGAAAACTCTCTAACCACTGTGGAAAGCTGTGTGGAGGTTCCTCAAACTACTTAAAGTGGAGTTACCATATGACCCAGCAATCCCACTCCTACCCAAAAGACATGAAAACATTAATTCAAAAGTATACTTTCCCTCCTGTGTTTATTGCAGCAGTATTTAATATCAATTATTGCAGGCAATATTTCTAAGAATGGTCAATGGGTTAAATTCGTGCTTCTCATGCTGGTTTATATTTCATTAGTCCTATGTAACATTGAGTTTCTTATTTCTTTTCTTTTTAAATTTGTTCCTACTGATCATGCCTGTCTCAGGAAGCCAGGTTGCCGACAAATCGTGTTATAGCAGGAATGAAGGTGGGTCAAAGTATGGATACTGTCGCAAAGTTGATGGCACAGGAGTTCCTTGTAAGGCGAAGTAAGTGTCCTTGTCGTTTGACCCATCCTTCTCCATAGGCTTAGGTCAGAAGCACATCCTCAGCCACACATTATGCTTTATTTATTTAATTTGAAAGTAAATTTGGACATCATTTTATAAACATTATTGAATGACTGTTGAGGTGAGCCATGTTTAAGTGAATACTGAGTTTTTAAAAAAATCAAGTAAATGATCTTTTCTTCAAGTCCCCAGATTGAGTAATTCAGAGGATACCGAATTTAGTCATTGTAGAATTGAATGATTATTTGAACCAGAACATTAAACAATGAATGGACCTCGTAAAGAAATGTGTCCAAAAATGTTCCAGGATCTTTTTAGATGTTTTTCCACTTAGTATTTTCCATGATGATTTAGATGAAAAATCAGTACAATGTTTGTATAGTTTTATTAACACTTGCCATGGAATTTCATAAAAAAAAATCGTAAGAAGAAGATTGAGAATTACCTGAAGAATTTGTTTTACTTTTCATATTTCTAATCTCAAAAAAATTACACTAGCAACCAAGCTATTCTGCATAAAAAAGGTCTTAAAAGTATAGTGGATTAATCTTTCTACTTGCTCTAAATAACAACAAGAGGTCAAACAAAATCAACATTTTTCAAAGTTTTTTTTTTTTTAAAGTATGCCTGAGAATCTGGGAAATGTGAGATATTTTTAAGCAACAGTACATTTTGCTAGTAGTCACTGCTTTTATTATTAAGAAGAATGGGGGCATTAGTATTAAGGAGACCTAGCAATTTCTGCTACATAGAAAATACCTTTAGCTACACATTGATGACCAGAAAGGTGATTAACATTTGTATAAAAATGCATTATGAATGATGACATTTAAACCATAGCAAATTTTGGCTTTTCCTCAGTGATGTCATGTGTGGGAAATTGTTCTGTCAAGGTGGATCAAATAACTTGCCCTGGAAAGGACGGATAATAACCTTTCAGACATGTAAAACATTTGATCCTGAAGAAAACAGTGAAGAAGTAGGCATGGTAGCCAATGGAACTAAGTGTGGAAACAAAAAGGTTAGTGGGAAGTTATGATTTTTACTGAAAATACTGAGTCGTCAGAAAAGTCATGATTTTCCTTGAATGATTTTCCAAAAACCCAGTATTCTTCTTGTTTCTGTCTTGTTTTGTTTGTTTCTTGTGGCCTCCTTGTGTTTCAAGGACCATAGCTTTCCTTGCAATATATATGACATTCATATATATGTGCATTCATTTCTTCAGTGATCTTTAATAAGTACCTACTGTATACTCAGCACTACATCATTAATATAGGAAAATTTTGTTGTCCCTAAATCAGTAGGTTTCAATGATATTCACTCTGATAAAGTATAAACAGAATTTTTACATAAATGAACATTATTTTAATATTGCAGATCATATGACATTTACATGTTTTTGGTGAATGTTTTGAATGGATACCTTGTATCATGTGTAATGCTGAACTCAGTGCTGAATATTCAGTCTTAAAAGTGACCTTGAGATTGAGTGAGGAAATAACCCACAAGGAATGAAGTAAAGGAAGGAAATCTTTAAAGAGCTCATCTTAGTTCCTAAATATTTCTGTGATATTGAAAAGATAAGTTTGGTACCAACAGAAATGGTTAAGCTAAGACTAAATTCCAAAGAACCTAGTTTGTAGTGCTGAAGGCTTTGGACTTGATTGTCAGCTTCATTTTCACATCACTTTCAGGTGTGCTTCAATGCTGAGTGTGTGGATATCGAGAGGGCCTACAAGGCAACCAATTGCTCCTCTAAGTGCAAAGGACATGCGGTAAGTTCTGAGAATGCTTCCCTAAGATGGCTCATCCTTCCATAATGTTAGGTCAGCTTTGATGATCTTAAAATAGTATTTCAGCATTAAATGGTTAAAATTATTGATTGTTTAACACTACGTGGCTTGGTTCAAAGAAAACTCTTCTAAAAAAATAAAAAGTTGATGAAACTAGCAGGCAGACAATAATCAGACATACAGCAGGTTTGGGGGGAGAAGGGTCAAGAGAGGGCAGAGCACAAGAGACTATGGCGATGATACAGGGGTGTCTTGGTGGAAGAAATTTTATGGGGACTACACCTACAGGTGTAGAAAAAAATGTATTGTAGAAAAAAATGAAAAATTATATAAAATACATTTTTTTTAAAAGAAAACTTTCCTCAGAATATAATGCTGAAATTTATATTGCTGAGCCAGATTATATAGCTAGTGCAAGGCTGTGGAGCAGGAGTTACTCCCTTTGCAGACTGGCTCTGCTTGAGGATAGCTAGCGCCATGCTTGGTGGCTGTCTGAGGGGGAAACGACTCGTGTCTTCACTGCTCTAGGTGTGTGACCACGAGCTGCAGTGTCAGTGTCAGGAAGGATGGGCCCCGCCGGACTGCGACGACTCCTCCATGGTCTACCGTAGGTGACTTTGCCTTCTCACCTGAGAAAACTGCTTCTTTCTTCCAAGCTTTCCTTTCTATGACATTCCTCCCCACCCCCACTTAGAATGTCTATTCTTTAGACATTGAATCCACAGCATTAATTTTCAAAGACCCTTTAACAACTTTTCAATCACATTTTCCATGTCCTTATATTTTTACTTTACATACCAAAACATTTCCTCAAAGTTCGCATCTGCAATTTTTTTTTAATCGCCCCAGTTTCTTGCTTTATGATTGTTCCATCCTATAGTAGCTTCGACTTACTGTGCACTAAGGTTATTTTTGTAGGTGTTCTCCGAATTATCTCCATTTCTTTTGAAGTTTGATTACTCTGTTTTTCAGAACAGTCTTTTATTTCATTGTGCTGTTTTTCTTCAGGATATGAGTTGAATATCATATTAAGTTGCCTTGAATTAGCTCACATGGGTTTTCTCTACATGATTGTGTGTTTGTGTGGCTGATGATATCTAACCTTCTGGGAGATCTGTTAGGTAGACAGACAGATCTCCATACAGGTCATCTGGTGGGAAACAACCAGAGGGGGACTTCCAACCTCCAGATTGCCTTGAGGAGAGGATGCTTCAATGCCTTTACTCAGAGTGGATTGTGCTTGCCCAGCTTTCTCCTGGTTCTGCCCTCTCCCTCTCTCTCTCTCACCTGCTGGCATCTGGAATTAGCCTCTGTTCTGCTTCAAGCTTGTATGTCTTCCATTACTTCTAGGGAGAAGTTTCTGGAGCTTTGTCCTAAGTCCATTCTTGTTCTGTATGTGCATGGGATAGGGGTGGGGTGGATGTGGGTGGGGTGAGGTTTACAGGGGCACTGAACAAACCATCTTTCTCAAGCTCAGACTCTTCTTTGATTTCCTAGGAAAATAGAATCTACCACTGATACTGGGCTTTTTAAAAGTTATTGATTCCTTGCCCTACTTCCCAAGAAAGAATAGCATTTATTTCTAGCTTGTAGCTATATTTTACTCTTTTTCTGTCCCCCTAAATCCTTTTCTGTCCTATCTTTAAGTTCTAAACATTGTTTCAGTATTTTTCCTAGTGATCTATAGTGATCTATGATTTTATAAATTACATCAAAATAATAGCGAGAATAACAGATAGGCAAAGCCCAATGTAGGCATTTTAAAAGCACTTAAGGAAAAATAAAGCTAATAACTTTAAAGTGATTATTTAACAACAACAAATAAATTGTGTACATACATAAAAATACACATGCTATTTTGTATTTGTCATCAGGATTGGGTAGAGTAGGGGGCTAGATGCTTAAACACAATCAACTCTTTTAATTAGAAATCTCTTTAATGGTTTCAAGGCTCATGAAAAATACTCTTAAATTATGATTTCACTCTTCTGAATTCTTTATGTGAATTTATCAATTTGCTAAGTAATCTCTATGAGTAATTTCCTTTTTTCGAAAGGGATGTTTCTACATTAAAATTCCTGAGGTTGCATTTCTTAGAATTCGTTAGCTGTTCTTGCATTATATCAACTTCAGCTGCGCCCTGTTCCTATTAAACATGCTCAGCTGTACCCTAACTCTAGAGAGAGCACATATTTTAAACTAAGGGTGATTTTGAAAAACTGCCAAGTTCTTCTCTATTTCCTCTGCCAAAAGAATCTCTTTTGAAAATAGAATTTTACTAGTAAGTTAGGGCTAGTTATAATTTGTTTTCACCTTGAACACATTTATACTGCATCTGCCAGTACAATATGCTACACCTTTTGTGAAGGTGTAGCATATTAGCTATTCAAACTTGAAATCATTATCTCACCTAATTTTTTCCCTGATGTCTGTAACTGTGTGTGCGTGTGTGTGTTTATACTTGAGCTTTTCCGGCATTTATTTAACATTTGATCTTTTATCAATGCTAATTTCTGTACTAAAAGAACATTTGCTGTGTGTATTGCTATACAAACATACACAGTTTGGTTTCTGAGGCTTTAGGTTGTTATGGGAGAAGTGAGTATTCATGAGAGCAAACGAATGTTATAGCCATAACTTAGATTAGTAGGCTAAAGAAAATACTCTGTAGACCCAAGAATATTTGTTCAAACCATTCATAATTCACAGGATCATATAACTTTTTTTTCTATACATAATAATTCTGGTCTAGAGTAAACATTAGAACACATAGTTATATCTTTATTGGTTCTCTTAGTCACAGTTGAACTCCCTATTGTTACTGACAAGAAAATGATTCAAGCTTCAATTTCTTTTTCTGTTTTGTCCAAGATGGATTTTTAAAAATGTTTTCCTCTTGTTCTGCCATTCTCTATATTTGCTCTAATGTCTTAGCCCATCTTTCATTTATTATGAACACCTTTTAATTAGTAATACTATTATGTTTTGCTTATGTCATAATAAATGTTTCATATAGATTTTTTTTATTTCTTCAATCCAACTATTACAATAATCATGATCATCATACATGTTCATTTTACTGGCTATAAGAGATTTTTCAGGGAATGTATATTCTTTGAGCAGAAGATAGAATTTGTGCTAAATAGATAAGGGCAACCATGATACTTACATGTGAGTTTATCATATCCTTACCCCGGGGTTCTGTTTTCTGCAGATTTCTCCATTGTGGTTGGAGTGCTCTTCCCCGTGGCTGTGGTATTTGTGGTGGTTGCTATAGTAATCCGGCACCAAAGCACCAGAGGAAAGCAGAAGAAAGTCCAGAGGTAAACCTTTATCTTCTTCAGGAACTTTTGACCTCTGTTTTACTTTAACTTCAAGGGTGTGATCCAAATTCTTTAATTTTGGTTTGATTCAAATACTCAGAACTGAGTATGGGTATATACTTAACCAGCATCTGGGTCTTTTACTGAAAAATCCTTTCCAACAAAATGTGTCTTTTTCTTCTGTTTGTTACTATATGTGTAGTTAGAATAAGAGTAATAAAAACTCATTATTATACATTTTTACACTTATAAGAAAGCAATATGTAACATTTATTGATCAATATCTTTTTGATAAATGTGATGCTAAATCCTTTAGTATATACAATATTTTGCTCAGTTTTTCTCAAGAACTTCATGAGGTTGTAGCTATTCTATTTTGTAAATAAATTGATGTCACATGTTGATACTTGAAATAATCTTACAAGGCGAAGTAGTTCATGTTTTTACTAATAAGGAAACAGCTCAGTGAGGGTGACCAACGTGTGCAAAATCTTACAAAGCAAATGATGGAAACTTGATTTGTCCTGAGAGCAGTATTCCACATAGGGTCTCAACACTACAATACCTTCTTTTACAGCTTTTTAAATTTAAATATTAACTTATTCACCCCAAATGGCCTTTCAGTTAAGTATTGAATGAATAAAGCAAATCATTAATAAAAAGACAATTTGATGTAGAAGTTGTATTCAGAAACATTAAGAGGACTGAGGGCTCTGCAGAGAAACAAAACGAAAGTCAGTGGTAGTGATTGTGAATTTCAGAAGGAAGACTGACACATTCCTAGGGAGCAGATGAAAACCCAGGATGGCACATGGATAAATAAATCTGGTAAACTTCATTGTGCTTTCCCCTCCTGATACAGGAGCTGCTAACTCAAATTCTCTGATATTTCATACCCAGGCCACTGTCTGCCTCTGACACTAGACCTCGCCAACAGAAGAGGAAACCACAGAAGGGGAAGGCCATCCAGCCCCAAGAGGTGAGCCATAAACTCTGCTACTTTTGCTCCAATTTGTGATTCTCTTACTGTGGCCATTTTATTATCTACCCTTTATGTTCAAATCCACCCTTCTAGTTAGTATTAGCAAGTGTAGTGGACGCTGCAAATAAACATTCAGAAAGTTCTCTCGTCTGTTGTTAAATGTAAAAAAAAAATTTCCTTTACCCACGGGGATTACATACAACTGAGATGGAAAAAGGCACAAAATGATGTAAAAATAAACTTATATTTAAAAGATCTATTCTGAAAATTAGTAACCCCTGAGCTTATTAGGAAGTGAATAACCATGTTGTAAGTGGATGAGAAACACTAGAAATAGAAGCTACTATAATAAAAAATAAACAGGTAATGAGAAATTAAAAAAAAATTTACTTTAAAATGCAGAGGTTGATTTGCTGAGATTCACAAAATGCAAAGAGAATAATTTTGGCAGATGCCAAGGTATCTCCCTTCTTCGCTTTCATTCTCTCACTCTTTCTGACTTCACCATAATTTTCCATTTGAGACAATAATATATTTTGTATGACATATGCTTAATGACTGGTTATATTCTACAATTGTTTAGAGACTTTGGCCGAGTTTGCTTTCTGATAATGGCAATGGTAGTAATTGCTTTGGTGGAGACTCAGTACAGCAATAGGCAGAAGCTGGGCTTCAGGGATTTTACATCTCGTCTCTCAGTGTCACCTTAGTTCTGGTTTCCAAGGCTCTGAAAGGGCTGCTTATTTGGAAGCTGAAGTTAGGAAACTGATCATTTCTTTCTAAAATATTTTTTTTAGATGAGTCAGATGAAGAATTGTGCCCCTGATGTACCAGTAGAAGGCAATGAGCCTCCGGCTTCATTTGTGAGTTACCAACCTCTCTTAAGTATTACTTTCAGTTTGACCTCAAGGAAATAACTAGTGAAAGATGTAGCCCATAACAGCCAACTTTATCTTAGGAAGAAGTTGAAATCTGTTGAATATTAATGTAAAATACACATTTCTAGGCCAAACTTTTTAAAGTTATAAAATGGAAGCATACATGTATCTCCTTTATGAACCATTAAACTCTTATACCTGCATAATGGGTCTGCAAACAGATAGAGTGTATAGAGAGTACCAGAGTGCACCATCAGTGCCATCTTCATCATATGTCTGTGGTCACTGAGCTTGTTTCTGTCTGTGTATACAATCAGACTGGCAGGTTTAAATAATTGTCATGATCACAGTCATCAGTTCTTCATTTCTGAAAGTGCTTTAGATTTCCGAATTAACACATCCTTTTTCCAGACCCCACCTTTGAACTATTTTTTTCCTTCTTGCCAGTTAATTACCAAGCCAAATTTTCCACCACCACCAATTCCTACATCTGTATCATCTTCCTCATTCCTTGTAAGTATCAAAAAGTCACTAATGATTTTTAAAATTATCTAATATCAATCATGTCTTTAAATCCATGGACACTTTTTCATGTGCTCTCTTAATTAACCTGATATTTAGCGTTTCTGTCCTAAGTATATCTGAGAAGTCCTCTTTTTTTTTTCCAGGAAAATTTACATTTGTAGTGAGGAAAAAAGGTCATGTCTATTATGGGGCCCTTATTTCCTCAAATATTTATTTGTGTTATATTTAGTGACACTAATGAGAATGGAAAATGAATGTGTTCATATTGATGAAAGAAGGTGGAAGATCCATTGACTAACAGGAATTTGAACTAGACTCTTAGAGTGGAATTTAAGTGTTTGATGAGGAGGGAAGGAATGATTTAAATAAAGAAATAAGTATAAGACAGACAATTTATAACATTTTTAATGACCAACTGTTACAACACAACCCCAATGTGAATTGGGTTGAATCTTATTATTCACACACAAAAAAGCCACTGCTGGGTTTCTTTACAAGAGAAAGGGAAATGAATAACTCAGGGGAAAAAAGAAAGAGAGATAAGTTGGTTAACGGTATCCTCCAGTTCCACTGACCTGGAGCCCTAATAGCACCCTGAGATCTGGCAAAGGCCAAGAGACCCTCAAAGTCCACATGTCTAGTTTTATATCCAACATGGCTGCTTAACTCCACCCTCAGGTCCCAGCAATCCTCCCTTTGGTGATGATGGGATTTGTAGTTCTGGTGTCTGGGTTGGGGGTAGAATCCATAAAACCTGTATTCTCTCAGGACATCCTTTTCCCCTAACACTTTCTACTTTGTTCCTAATATAGCACAGAGACACAAAAGTACTTCCCTCCACTATTGTCAAGGATAAAGCAATGTCCACACCTAAGGTAAAAGATCCTGTCAAGCTATTATAATTGTGCAACATTCTTAGTGTCAAGGAGAAAAGCTCTAGCTGTGTCCTCCTAGAATAAGTTACCTAATATTAGTGCCTCTGTGACTGTGGGAGTGGGTACTAACACTGACTTCCTTGGCCAGTAACCAAGAGGACAAAGGTGGAGAGTTCAGCTAGAATGAGAGGATGACCCAAATAATGTTCACTTTCTCAATGAGATGGAGATTTCCATAAAATAACTACCACTGTTAGCTAACTCCACCATCATCTCTACATTATGCTAGTTAGTCTGATAAATATTTGGATTCCAGTGTGGTGTTTAAGTTTGACTTCTATCCCTACCCTCAGATGGACTTGTTCCTTCACTTGTTCCTTCAATCTATTAAAAATAACTATTTTTTTTTATAATATGATGGTTTAGAATATTTAAACTTTTGGGAAAAGTTGATCTTATTTAAGATTTTTGTCTTTTTTAGGACTCAAATCCAAAAGTCTGAAACAAGAGTTACACAAAGGATTGGTGTGTAAATGACCAACATGGACGATTGGGCATGCTGGCTGAAAGAAAAATATACTTCTTGCACTCCCTATTATTTGTTCTTGATACTGAAGGAGGTTAACATTTGTTGATTCATGTTACACTTCAAAAACATTCATGAAAATTTTCAAGAGATGCAGACCCTTGAGAATCTTTGCATGCATTTAAAATTTCTATTCTCCATATTTATAAGAAGGGAGGTAACTAAAAAAAAAATTATGAAACTTAAATCTCCATAAGGTGATTTTTTTTTTCCTTTTTATTCCTCCTCTCATGATTTTTTTAATTGTGACTACAGTGTTTGCTCAGATATTTCAGACACCTTTACTTTCTTACTTGGTAGGGAATTAATAATAATTCACTCTTTAATGAAAAAAGATAAAAAAAGAAAGAAGACAAAAATTAAATTGGGAAGAGATGGGAAAAGAGTGTACAGCCATCATGTGATAATATCTTATTGGTTTAACCATTAACTTGCCTAATTAGAATGCTCAGTTAAGAAGAAAATGACACAAACATTCTCTGATTTATAGACTACCTTTTACCTATATTATGTTCTGCAATCCTTACTAACTTTTCACCCAGGCTTTCTAAATTTGAATAAAAGTTTCTAATTAAAACTTTCTACAAACAGAAAATTTTAGTTCAATAAATTAATATCACAAACCAGAGTTTATAAACTGGGTGGCCTGTAGGACATATCAGGACTGCAGATGTATTTTACTTGGCCTGGATGATTTTGACCAGATAGTATTGTTTAATGTTTTGAATTCAGTGCCAATGTTAAAAATTTGGAGAGTTATCATAAACATCCAGATTTCTGAGTTCTTAAAAGTAACCAGATGGTCTGTCAACACTAGTCATATTGCCCATAACAATCATCAATTATGTTGACTGGAGGTAAAGTAAATATTATTTGCCTACCAAATAATACCTCTCCCTTGCTTTCAGAACCCAGCTTGGTTTAATTTTCCATATTGTAGAAAAGACAATTCCATCATGTGTATATCCCTACCCCACCACTGTAAATCATTATAACAACTTCATTTCCCTTAATAGTGTTTGATTTGAAGATGAGTACATGCCCCCCCCCCTTTTTTTTTTTTTTTTTTTT
>NW_004567119.1:20304567-20315659 GCF_000260355.1 Condylura cristata | reverse complement strand
GCCTGTTCTGCTCCCCACTCTGTCTCTGGTGAAGCCTCTCACTGCCCCTGCACCTCTGGCCTGTACCCCAGTTCTGTATGAATAAATAAATAAATCTTTAGAAAACAAAATACTCCACTGAAAACATTATCAGGTGAGTCACCAGTTTGTCTTGATGAGTCACATTTTTCTTTTTTTAACTTAAAAAAAACACACACACAGTTATGGTATTGTTTGACTAGGGTACCAAAGGGTTTCTTGAAATACTCCTAGCACCTGACCAAGTTTCCACCTTTTATAAGTTTTGAAAATGCTTTTAAGTTTAAAATAGTGAAGGATGTATGAAAAAGAAAGTTTTATTTGCAAACAGATTATAGAACGGATGGAGCTGTGTTACCAAGTTGGTGTTAGTGACATCTGTCTGGTGAGGGACTAAGGCCAGGAGCCTGTTGAGCCTCTCTGTCTAAGGGCTCTCAAGGAACTGAATTGTATCAGCAACTGTAGAATGACCTCATTCCAGTTGGACCTTAACTGCAGTCTTCTGTTTTTTGCAAGTTGCTATAGTTAGGGAAAATTTGTTATGCAACATAAATAACTGATACAGTGGAGAGGAAACGATCAAGTGTTTCAGATATTCCAGATAGTTTTATTTTGTAGAGAGTTCTTATATTATCTGTTTTTGCATAGAAGAACTGGTGTGTAGGCCAGAGGTGCAGGAGGAGAGAGGATTCACCAGAGACAGAGTGGGGAGCGGAGCAGGCAGATCGACTGTAATGCACTGCTGAGGGGAGCAGCAGACCAGACAGGAGAGGTCTGCTGTACATGTGGGAGCTTGCTGGCTGGGGATTGAACCCAGGTCATCTGGGTGATAGTGCTGAAATTCAACCCCTATGCAACCAGGGAGGCCCCTATTCCAGATAGTTTTACCCCTAAATATATCAAGCCACCAATACTATCTAGTCTTTTTTCTTTCTCTTTTCATATTCTTTCATTTATTCTTACCTCCTTTTTGGAAGTACTAATGGTTTTCTTAAAATCTCTGATATCTAATCTGCTCATATTATCATGTTCTGAGTTTTCTTTGCCTGTTTCTTAGTATTGTTGAATAATTTTACCTTCTAAGTTTTTTATTTCATCTTTTATATTGTCAATCCTGCCTTTTGCTAATTTTATGACATTTTGTAATCATTTCTCATATTTTTAGATATTCTCTTCTTTCTTCTCTTTAGCTTTGTAAAGGTCTGCCAACAAACTGTTTTTTCTTTACTTTCCAAAATTTAAAATTAAATGATAAATTCTGCCCAAACTTTGTTAGTCCTTCTCACGGTAACTGTTTTTACAAAGTATGTCTTTCCTCCGCACTTAAGTCCTGTGCACATGGTCCTTCACAAACAGTCATTTCAGAGGAGTTCTACTCCTCCTTCCACCTGGTTCACCTAAGTTTTACCCTGGCCTTTACTATCACACATTCTATCTTCATTCTAGTATTTAGTCCTTAAGTTTAAGCTAAAGAATCTGAGAGATATGTGGCAATGGGGGAGCCATGAGCAAATCTTGCATCTAGTACTTAAATGCCATCATTTTACCTTTATTATTCATGCAAACTAGTATCAGGGATAATAAAAGTAATTTGAGGACAAATATACATATATTTTATGTCAGTAATTTCAATATTTTCAGCAAATTCTAAGCATAGACTATTTCCTTTGAGCTTTTCACTGGAGTAAAAGTCAACTAAAGTGAAGTACTAGAATTCCCTTAATAGTGTTTGATTTGAAGATGAGTACATGCCCCCCCCCCTTTTTTTTTTTTTTTTTTTTTTTGCTTTTTTTGCCAGTGATACAAAGGATCTGTATTTTAGCTATGTTGGGTACTTTCTAGGAAAGACCACTTTGACCCTTCTTCTGAATGTTGGTGTCTGGATACCTTACAGGTATTGCTGCAGCTGTGTAGCCATGAAGGCAAGGCTGATACAGGTGGAACAGAAAAATGAAAGAATAAATCTTTTTTTTTTTAATGATATTCTTGAATTGGTAGATTAATCACTGCTGGAGCCTCCCCATACCTTTTTGGGGCTTCATGCTATATGACCAATAAAAATTCTTTCATATTCATGACCTTTTCTCTTGCAGGTAACAGAATTAATCCTAACTAATAAAATGACTGCTTGTGATACTAAGATACATATGTTCTACTTATCAGTGCAGCTATATTTTTTCTTTTATTTAGCTTGCTTCACCCATCTATATCACTGACCTGGCCATTGTAGGCAATTATAGCCCATGAAGGGATTTTCCTACATAACGTCCTACAAAAGTTGTCTTTGTTCTGTGTGTTTCTAGATAAACTGATTCTGCCCCCCTCCCCCAAAGTGAACTGCAAACACCAATAACCCCAGACTCCACCTATCACTCTCTGTGAAGGAGTTTTTATTTTTGTATGGAAATTTGCTCTAGAATACATTAGAAAACATAGCTCAATCTCAGTTTGAGTTTTAGAATATATTTCCGTAACCCAGAAGTAATCTCTGTATCCTGAAAGGCTCTACTATGACAGACTATGAATCCTTGTTGGTTTTTGCCACTTAATTTGCTTGTTTGTTCATTTTAATTCTTTTCCTCATATCATTTTTTAAATAATGGTGAGAGTCTTTATCCTGTGAATCTTCAACTAGTGATCTATATAAACCAAACTAGAGATAACCATCTGCTCCCAAGGAGTGGCATCTGAACATTCTGATAGGTTGTGAACTGATGGCCACAGATCCCTAAATTGTATACATTGTAGATCCCTTTTGAAAATAGATAACTGGAGGAGAATGACAAGAAAAAGAACTTTTTATCACAAGGCTTTGAATCTAACATAAACTTTTGTAATGATTTGAAATGTAGAGCAGTTTAGACCATTTAAACCAAAAACTTTGATTTCAGCCTTATTTCCAACCTAAATCTACAACTCACTAATAACTTTAAAATATTCTACTGAGGCCCTCCCTGGTGGCACAGCGGGTTAAAGCACAGCACTAAGAAGCTAAAGCCACTTCAGCATGAGTTCAATCCCCGGTGATCCAGTGTACTTCGTCCATCTGCCTGTTCTGCTCCCCACTCTGTCTCTGGTGAAGCCTCTCACTGCCCCTGCACCTCTGGCCTGTACCCCAGTTCTGTATGAATAAATAAATAAATCTTTAGAAAACAAAATACTCCACTGAAAACATTATCAGGTGAGTCACCAGTTTGTCTTGATGAGTCACATTTTTCTTTTTTTAACTTAAAAAAAACACACACACAGTTATGGTATTGTTTGACTAGGGTACCAAAGGGTTTCTTGAAATACTCCTAGCACCTGACCAAGTTTCCACCTTTTATAAGTTTTGAAAATGCTTTTAAGTTTAAAATAGTGAAGGATGTATGAAAAAGAAAGTTTTATTTGCAAACAGATTATAGAACGGATGGAGCTGTGTTACCAAGTTGGTGTTAGTGACATCTGTCTGGTGAGGGACTAAGGCCAGGAGCCTGTTGAGCCTCTCTGTCTAAGGGCTCTCAAGGAACTGAATTGTATCAGCAACTGTAGAATGACCTCATTCCAGTTGGACCTTAACTGCAGTCTTCTGTTTTTTGCAAGTTGCTATAGTTAGGGAAAATTTGTTATGCAACATAAATAACTGATACAGTGGAGAGGAAACGATCAAGTGTTTCAGATATTCCAGATAGTTTTATTTTGTAGAGAGTTCTTATATTATCTGTTTTTGCATAGAAGAACTGGTGTGTAGGCCAGAGGTGCAGGAGGAGAGAGGATTCACCAGAGACAGAGTGGGGAGCGGAGCAGGCAGATCGACTGTAATGCACTGCTGAGGGGAGCAGCAGACCAGACAGGAGAGGTCTGCTGTACATGTGGGAGCTTGCTGGCTGGGGATTGAACCCAGGTCATCTGGGTGATAGTGCTGAAATTCAACCCCTATGCAACCAGGGAGGCCCCTATTCCAGATAGTTTTACCCCTAAATATATCAAGCCACCAATACTATCTAGTCTTTTTTCTTTCTCTTTTCATATTCTTTCATTTATTCTTACCTCCTTTTTGGAAGTACTAATGGTTTTCTTAAAATCTCTGATATCTAATCTGCTCATATTATCATGTTCTGAGTTTTCTTTGCCTGTTTCTTAGTATTGTTGAATAATTTTACCTTCTAAGTTTTTTATTTCATCTTTTATATTGTCAATCCTGCCTTTTGCTAATTTTATGACATTTTGTAATCATTTCTCATATTTTTAGATATTCTCTTCTTTCTTCTCTTTAGCTTTGTAAAGGTCTGCCAACAAACTGTTTTTTCTTTACTTTCCAAAATTTAAAATTAAATGATAAATTCTGCCCAAACTTTGTTAGTCCTTCTCACGGTAACTGTTTTTACAAAGTATGTCTTTCCTCCGCACTTAAGTCCTGTGCACATGGTCCTTCACAAACAGTCATTTCAGAGGAGTTCTACTCCTCCTTCCACCTGGTTCACCTAAGTTTTACCCTGGCCTTTACTATCACACATTCTATCTTCATTCTAGTATTTAGTCCTTAAGTTTAAGCTAAAGAATCTGAGAGATATGTGGCAATGGGGGAGCCATGAGCAAATCTTGCATCTAGTACTTAAATGCCATCATTTTACCTTTATTATTCATGCAAACTAGTATCAGGGATAATAAAAGTAATTTGAGGACAAATATACATATATTTTATGTCAGTAATTTCAATATTTTCAGCAAATTCTAAGCATAGACTATTTCCTTTGAGCTTTTCACTGGAGTAAAAGTCAACTAAAGTGATGTACTAGAAATGAAGGCTATAGATGACACTGGAAAAATAAATTTACAAATAATCACGAATGGGTAATATTTAGAGCTGAAACCATCACTTTCTCTTTTGGTGGCATCTGGCAAAAATTATGTAAAAATATCAAATATCAATCAAACATCAAATATACTGCTATGCAGCAGTAGCAGAACCCAAGCACTGATCACTTTGTGGTTCAGTCCCTTAATCAAACAGAAAATGCATAGCCCATTTTTCACAATAGTTTTATTTTCTCATGCAGTTATAGGTTCCTAGCAATTTCAGTAGCAGCCTACACCTGCTTCACACTCTCCCACTTCATCCTCTTTCCTCCTAGTGATGAATTAATTATACATGATGAACCTACACTGGTGCATCACTATCACCAAAATTCCATACTTTAGATTAGGATTCACTTTTAATGTACATTTTGTGAACTAGAAAACTATAGAATGACCCTTACCCACCACTAGAGTCTCATTATTATATCAGAAATTGAATTTGTTTCAACCCTGTAATTCCTCTTTGCTTAGCAGATTCATTCTTCTCACTCCAACACCTGGAAGCCACTGATTATTTTGCAGTTTGCATGGTTTTCTCTCTTCTAGATTGTCTAGCATAAAGTTGCAATCATACAATATGACTGATTTCACTTAATAGCAGGTTGATTTATGTTACTTTATAATTTTCATTTAAGTTACCTCCATGTCTTTAAATGGCTTGATCATTTCAGCAATGACTAAGATTCTATTTTCTGAATGCTCCACAATTTACCCAATCACCTACTGTGACATCTTGACTGCTTCCACAATTTCGCAATTTTGCAATAAACATTTGTGTGTGGGATTTTGGATAAGTGTATAAATCATTTATTTGGGTAAATACCATTAAGAGCTACAGTTAGATCCTGTGGTAAGAGCAAGCTCTGCCAAACTTTGCTGATTATTTTTTGCGTGCTCACTGGTCAGATAAAGCCTTGTAAAGTAATCCAGGCATCAAATTTTATCTTGTTGCAACTAGAGATAACATTACATTGGAAATTACCTCTGAGTCCTCTAATTTCTCTTCAGATCATGGATTTCCCATGAACTTTTGCAGGTCACCTCGGATAACCCCTACATTAGTAATTGGTGGAACTTTTGTGCAACAAGGTCTCACACATGAATTGTGTCTAGACTTCTGTTTTCCTCTGAAAACACAAATTGGAGGAGCAATGTATAAAGAAGAAACCAAGGCTGATATAAGTAGGTTTTCTTTTTCTTTTTTTTTACTAAACAGGGTTTAGAAGGACCCACTCAACTTAATGATCTAGTTTTAATTAAATTTAATGGGAAAACATGTATATCTCAGTTTTATTTTAAAAGTAGTGATTTCAAACAGATTGTTGATGTGGCACAGTTACATTTTTCTTTAGCACTAGAGGAATTAAGAAAGCTAATAATTCCCTGTAGGAGAACAGGTGGATACATTTTTTAAAGTGTGTATGGCTATGATTTTGAGCAGGAGACTGTTTGGCAAATCTGAGTGCATGTAGATGAAGTAGAGAAAGAATTACTGGGATTCTCTGGCTGCTTCCCAGATTTTCCTTGAACACAGAGTGTTCATTGTCTATATACCTGCAGCACAGCAACTGGAATTGCTCCTGGCAAACTCAGGAATAAAATCAGGCCAATAGCAAAGCCCTGAGCAGCGTGAACCAGAGAAAATGAGACTAACCGACTTGTGACAGTCATTTCTCACCCTGTGCCTTCTAAACCCTCAAGGGAAGTAACATCTAAGGAATTTATCTTGTTAACACTTTTTCACTGGAGGTGAAAGTTGACACTCTGACAAGAGTTTATGGGTGGGGAGTAACTGACTGGGTTTTTGATTTTTGAGGTTCTCTACCTTGAAGTGAGGATTCATCAACTGTCAATCCCTAAGTTTTCCCAACTGACAGTTTTGAGGGTATGCCCTTCTCCATATGCATTGCTTAATAAAATATGCAACTATCCCATACAAATGTGAAGTTGCTGACCAAAAAGCCACATGTTAAGGAATGAAAACATTCCCCCCCCAAAAAATTTGTGTAATTATAGATCATAAGAGCATATTCTAAATATACAGAAATCAGTTAAAAAAGCAATCAAGAAAAAATATGAGGCATAAAAGTTAATAGTGAAAGTGCAGAACAAAATACTACAATAGATAGTATACCAGGAGAAGAACATAAGTACACAAAATTATTAACTATTCTGTTAAAGCCAAATGTTACTGAAACGCTGTGGCTACGTTTCTCCTATGCCAGCAGAGGCTGAATGGAGAGTCTCCATTTCCACATGATTTATTTGTTCAGCTGTCCCAAAGTGCCCTGACCTCTTCGCTGAAGTCGTGTCAGACAACGTTGAATAGGAGCTTAGATGTTTCATTCTCAGTAGTCAGTAATAAGAATGCCCAGGTTAGTGTAAATGAAGTAAAACCTTGACTTTCACTCATAACTGGTAATAGTGCAGTTATTACTCACTATTAGCTTACTCACTGCTGAGCTTATCGTAGGAGACTTAGTAGAAAGTCAAGATTTTCACCATTTTCCAAGCACATCTAAGCCATTTTCTTTAATTAAAGTATTACCAGAAGCAACATGGTAGTAGAAGAAAGATGTTTCTACCTTTCCAGAAAGGGAAAAAATCACCAGAGACCTAGTGGGTAGCCAGTACCTCAAGTCTGACCCATTATGAAACTCTCTCACCTGGCGATTGAGTGCTGAATACAGACTTTTATCTGTGCTAAGTCAATCTAAAAAAGCTTCTGCATAGTGAAAGAGGCTGTCATTACAACAGAGACCTTACAGAATGGGAAAAAATTCAACCACACATCTGACGGGGCTGATATCAAAGATTTCATCCAAATTCAACAAACAGTAACCCAATTAAAAAAAAAATGGACAGAACACTAAGAAGGCACTTTCCAGTAGAGCTATGCAGATTGTCGGCAAGTACTTGAAAATGTTCATTTTATTGTCAGAGAAATGCAAATCAAAACCACAATGAGGTACTACTTCACACCTGTAAGAATGGTTCATATCAAAAAGACCAGAACCAAGAAAAGTTGGCAAAGATGTGAAGCTAGAACCCTCCTATATATTTATACTGCAGTGTAGACTGGTTCAAACCCTATGAAAAGCAGCACTGAGGTTTCTCAAGAATTTAAAAATGCATCTGTCATCAGAACTAGAAATTCCACTTCAAACAGAGGAAAAATGAATGCAAAATTCAAGACAATGAAGAGGGAAGAAATACTGATATCTCAAGAGTTGGCAACTGGTTATATATAGGTTATGATCAAATTTTACAGTTTTGGGTGGTGATTTCTCAGGCACTTAATACATGAATGAAAATGTATAGTTAATAAACCACATAGTTTAGCTTTTTAAAAATTTGTGTATTAACTGGTGAATCCTCTCACTGCCTCTGCACCTCTGGCCTATACCCCAGTTCTGTATGAATAAATAAATAAACCTTTAAAAAAAAAGAAAAGATGGTATTACAAACTGACAATTGCAATTAATTCACCTCTTTTCACATGCTATCTGGTAAGAAAAAAATACAATGGCAATGGTATAATAGAATCAAAAGCTCATGCCTAACATTTCATTAGACCTCAATGATTTTTTAGTCTTTTTAAAAATCCTGTTTTTCCTTGAAGTAACATTGGTTTATGATACTGTCTATAATTATTAAAGTCACATCTCTTCAGATGTATGTAACCATACCATGCCAGTGTCTCAAAATTGTTTGCTCTTGTTTCTATTTTTTCTTTTTTTAAAATCTCAGGACTTATTTCCAGTGTTTTAATCCATTTTGAGTTAATTTCTTTGTAGATTGTGAGATTGTGGTATAGTCTCATTCAAATTCTGATTGTCCAATTTTTCCAACATTGTTTGTTGAAGAGATTTTCTTTTATTCCAGGTGATCATGGTTCCTGTGCTGTTGATTATATGTGTAAATGTAGATTTATTTCCGGGCTCTCAATTCTAATCCAGTGCTCATTGTATCTATTTTTATTCCAATACCACACTTACAACACTATTTTGATTATTATAGTTTTATAGTGTAGTTTGAAGCGATACTTCCACTTCTTTTTTTTTTTTTTTTTTTTCCTATTTTTCTTGTCTTTCATTGCCTTACTTTATGGCCACTTTATTATTTACAAATATTTTCCCAAGAAGTATAACATTCACATTTAACCTCTTAATGTTATCATTGCATAATTGCCTGAATATTAGTCAACTGTGAAACATGTTGACAGGATTTAAATTTTTTCCTCCATGAAATTAGTGTTTGGTTTACCGCAGATGTTAATCTTAAGGGTATGTTAAATCATTATGTCGCTTGCAAGAACTAATCTAGATAAATAAACAAATTCAAGATGATATATTCTTATAGCACTATGCTATCAGAAAGCCTTCATAGCCTAAGTTGTGTAGTGGCTCTTAGAAATATTTTTATAAAGCATGGAGAGATTACAAGTGACTATTTTTAAATTGTAGCCTTTATGTTTTAAAATTTATTTACCATTAATTTTCAAAACTATAAATTTGAAGATAGGGTAAAATGCAGGCTAGTTGATTACATAAGCAAAACATTAGTAATATTAGTTTTAAGAAAAAAGAACAAGCTCCCAACAAACCACATATTTTTATGTTGATGTTCTATTAAAAAGAGTAGGTAGGTAGATACCAGCTTTAAAGAATATGGAGGCATATTACACATATACATATTCATTAAACTACACAACATTTATTATGACACAGTTCAATGAATTTTATATACCCTGTGTAACTACCCACTTTAATCGAGAACTATGTTAGTAGTACTCTGAATGACTCAGTCCTATATCTTTGCATTCGCTATGTTTCCTCCTTCTCAAAGAAAATACTATGTGGTGTCTAATATCCTAACTGAGTTTTTCCAGTTTGGGAATGTATTTCTGTAGGATCATAGAGCCTGTTATACTTCAAAACATGCAATTATATTTATTCATGATTTTGCAAATAGCAGAGGGTATACTTTCACTGGTGTGTAGTATTTCAAGGTGTGGATATTGTAAAGTGTATCTTTTGTTTTGGCAGTCAGTTAAGTGTCAAGGTAGATCATAACAAAATCTGGAGCTGAAGTGATGAGAAGCTAGTCTTCAGTCTGTAAGTTGTGTTTTGCCTTTACTGAGTGCAAGCCTTTGTTGTTTTTATTTTTCCTTTGTAATTTTTAATTCATTCTTTTTACTAGACTTCTCTCCTTACAGAATTTTTAATTCTAGTTTTTGTCTGTGAAACATTGTAAGATTGGTGAGAAATAAGCTTAGTTTATAAACATTTTAGTTGGAACCTAATAATTGCCAGTTTATGTGGAAGGGACATTGAAGGAAATGTCAAATTATTTTCTATGTACTTCATTTCACTGGGGTCTTGGACTTTGATCTTCTGTTATGAGGTCCGATTAAGAAAATGGATGGGAAAATCATTATATGTTAAAAGGGTTATTAACATTTTTATTCATGTTGCTATTCTATTTTTGTTTCTAGTTAGACAATATTTAAACATCTGCCCAAATCATAAAATATATTTTCATAATTATTATGAAACATTCCAGAGAGTTAAGCTGCAAGTATTATGAGAACAAAATTCTCTGTGGTCAGGATGTTGGTAATTACTTCTTAGTCGTGCAATCATAAATTAAGTTCTTTGTTTAGTCAGTCCTGGATACTGTATTCAAAAAGGTTGATATATATGCCTTTTCTCATTTCCTCCAGATGCATCAAGTAAATAATGTCTCCACTGTTATTTCCCCAGATTTAATTTATAGGCTGATATTTAACCACCTAATAAACAGCACCAGTACTGGTAGGTTTACAAACAGCTACTCTTCTTTAGGTACTGTGCTCCTGAAAGGCATAGCAGAAGACAGAGCTTCTTCCTTTAAGATGATAACTAAACTGCAATTCCTATCAGTGGACACATTAGAAAATGGCAGCTATAAGATTCACATCATTGTTTAAGCTGAATCTTATAACTCACTCCACATTATGTATCTCCCTCAGCAGCTACCTCTTATCAACTGGCAAATCTGACAATTTTATGGATTAAGTATTTCTCAGATGTGTACCTTTTTGAATGCCTCTAGAATTAACATATCTGAATAGACAATTCACCAGAGAATATATCCAAATGCCAATTGCCAATGTTTACATGAAAATATATCACTTTTTTTTAAAGATTTATTTATTCATACAGAACTCAGGTACAGGCCAGAGATGCGGAGG
>NW_004567119.1:20280363-20303622 GCF_000260355.1 Condylura cristata | reverse complement strand
AAAAAAAAATGTCTCCACATAACAAATGCTGAAGAGTATAGAGAAAAAACAACCCTGTTACACTCCTTAAACTGGCACAGTCAATATGGAAATTTTAATGTAAATTTTATTTACATTGAAAATAGTAAAAGTGGAAATTATATATGAGCCAGAATCTATCCAATGAATGTGCAACTAGCAACTCAAAAAAACTTAAGTTCTGCAATGTTGTTACAGCTGTTTGTACTGGAACATGGAAGCAACCTAAATGCCCCCTGATAGAAGACTGGCTCCAAAAGACAAGATGGCCAAACTGGAATACTAGCCAGCCATAGGAGAGAGAAAATGCTGCTATTAGAGCCAGAATTTTGTATAGTAAAACAGGAAGACAGAAAAGTATCAGATATTTTCATAGCAGATATTTAACAAAGTACATAGAAAAAATGATCACATCGGGGCCCTCCCTGGTGGCGCAGCAGGTTAAAGCACGACACTAAGAAGCTAAAGCCACATCTGCATGAGTTCGATCCCCGCGTGCCCCGGAGGTGACCACATGGCGCTGCAGACCTCTCCTGACCTGCCCGCTGCTCCCCTCAGCAGTGCGCTTCGTTTATCTGCCTGTTCAGCTCCCTGCTGTCTCTGGTGAATCCTCTCACCACCCCTGCATCTCTGGCCTATACCCCAGTTCTGTATGCACAAATAAATAAATCTTTTTAAAAAAATGATCACACAAAGGTAAATGAAGTGAGATTTCTGAGGTAAAGAGGGATGGAGGGAGAGAAAGGGCCACTTTATATAACAAGAACTAAAATATTTTATTAGTCCAAAGAAAGATAAGAATAAGTTGTCAAAATATGAACAATTTTTGATGTTGGGCCATTGGTGATCAACACATTTTCCTTGACTTACTGTTTTGGTATTCATCTCCATGAAGATATATCATTACACACTTCAAAAATACTTCAAAAGTGGATAATCTGATTGAGACTAACATTGTCAAGAAAAATTACATTTTCACTTTTTTTTCAGTGTGTGTGTGTGTGTGTGTGTGTGTGTGTGTACCTGTGTTACCTAATACGAATTTTACAAAAAACTTAAGGTAATTTTGGGAAAGATTTATTTATTTATGCATAGAGAACTGGGGATAGGCCAGAGATACATGGGTGGTGAGAGGGTTCAGCAGAGACAGAGTGGGGAGCAGAACACACAGGTCAACTAAGTGCACTGCCGAGGGGGCAGTGGATAAGACAGGAGAGGTCTGCTGCGCCATGTGGGTCACCTCCAGGGCGGGGATGGAACTTGCAGGGCAGCAGCTGTGGCCGGCTTGCAGTGCTGTGCCTTAACCTGCTGCGCCACTAGGGAGGGTCTCAGGTAATTCTTAACCATCAAACCCTTTTTCACAGGCAAATAGGTTGAGGTCAGAGAGAACCATAATATGTTAACTTGTAAGGTTTTTACTTGTTCAACAGATTATGTTCTCTTTGTGCCAATTTCTCAAAAGCGGCACACATTACTGAACAATTTTCTAAATTTATAGATCAGTGCATAGGGTTGCTGAGAAGCACGAAGGCCACACAGCTGTCCACATGTGATTCTTTACCAAGTTGTCACCACAGAGATAAACACCCCTCTTGAATGAGGAACATTCCCATGATTTGATACTGCAATTTCTTGGCAGTTTCCCAGTGCTATTAGAAAATAGTCCTCAGTTGCACACAAGGGAGGGTTGAGGTTTGTATTTTGCCTTAAGTTTATAAAGAGAAGTTGGGGAAGAATAAAACCGAACAGCCCTGGGTAGCACATCTTCCCCGGCGTGGGCTCTCTCCACTGTATGCTGTAGCCAACATGCCTGTCCTCCTCTTCTCTGTACTCTGGCTTATTGCACAAACTCAAGGTAAGTTTCAATATATTGATGTTTTATAAAAAAGTGAAATTATTTTATGATTTATTAAAGTACCTTTGAGAAAATGACACACTCATCTGACTCAAAGGTCACTGGTATTTACATCTTAGAATATCTACTCAGTTTTGAGGAGCTCTGTGTGAAAAGTCCAGGTATTGTACCTGGCACAGTAACTGAGTTCTCTTACATTTTATCTCCCATATCACATCAACTCACAATTCATATCACTGAGATTTTATTTTCTAAAATGTGTTCCATGTTATACCAAAGGGTTAAATTCCAGATCAAAAATTCCTAACTAGCTCAAAAGTTATCTTGAATAATCTTGGTATTTTCTACCCTTTATGCAGATAATCATTTAGCTAAAGACAAAATTTAGTCAAAGTTTGGATAGGCGAAATGAGAAAGACTCATAAATAAAACTGAAGTCAAATTAGACATAATTATATGGTTAGACAAAATGAAATAATAAACAATTGAAGCTAGTCCTAGAGTTGCAATTAGAGTTAAAATTAACTCCAGTTTCAATCATATGGTAGCTTCCACTAATATAACATATTCTGTTTAAGAATTTTTGTAATGCATCTATACATTTCCTGTTTTCATATGAGTCATTCATAGGACAACATTATAAAAGAACTGTGCAGCCAGGAGAGAATTCTTGCTTTACCATTTCCCTTCAGTTTTTCAAGTCAACCAGATATTCTCCCTGACTGTTAGTCACTAAGAGGGCAACTCCCAAAACAATACTTATCTGTGAAAGTGGCATTTAAAATAAGATTGTCTATATAGGTGAGTAAACAATATTTATAGAATAGAAATACAAAAGGGAGAGAATGTCGTTTTATATATTTTATGTATTGCAATTTTTATACCAATTTTCTTTCAGGGAAGTACCCTGATAAGCAAGATCATTTACAAGGACTTTTACAAGGTCACTCAGCTAGGATTTAATATAGCATCTTTTGGTTTCAATGTCAGTTCTTTTGCTACTATATGTGAGTAAAATAGAAAGTTGTATATGTAATGTTATACCAAAAGCATGAAAAAGCACATTTAGCTATACACAATCTTGGTTTTCAAATTGCTGCAACAGAATGCAGCAAAAGCTTTATTGTATATCTAAAGCCTTAAGAGAAAAAATGCTCTTGAGAAAATGAACTTAATATTTTATTGTCACACTGAGAAATAAAATAATGCTTGGAGGTATCTTTCCTACAAATGAAATATTATCAACTTGTATGTGAAAATTTACATTTTGAGGGAATAATCATCGGCTTCACCAAAAAAGAAAGAGTATGTGAAAATAAAAAACAGAGGTCTCTGAGGACATTTGGAGATAAGTTCACAATTTTGAAGTTGACAGAGTAAGAGAGATGGCTTGCTGCGGGCAGAATCCCTGATTCCTATAACCTCTGTTATAATCCACCCTCCCCATTCTGGGCATGGAGGCCACAGTTTACATATATTGGGGAGCCCTCCAAATATTGTTTCATTGCCATCACATCTTTCAGAAAGGAGAAGAGACCTAAATAGGAATTATTTGTTACTGAAGCTAAAGCAAAAGATATAGCTTGTTCTCAAAGTTTACTCTCAACAGAAATTCAGGCTTCCACACAAATTCAACAAATCCATTTTACCAAAATAATAACTTTTAATTATCTTATTAAAAAAACATTATTTCACTTTCTCTAGTCACAGCCATAAAGGAAACATCTGAACAGGTGCACTATGAAGTCGTTCATCCTAAAAGACTGCATATTTTGCACAAAAGAGATATACAAAACACCCAAACAGAAAGCCATGGCAAAGAGGTAAGTCATGTGAATGACTGTGGTAGATTTTGCATCATTAAAAGAGACAGATTTTCATCCATACAGAAGGGGTGTCACAATCTATGTCTAGTAGTTTAATCTTGAAGACCATTTGTAACAGCTCTGGTAGGTTCAGGAGAAAGCAGATTTCGTAGAAAATTCTGAAAGTCATCAGAAGATAAGACAGTGAGTGGCCTCCTAGCGCAGAAAGGACACAGCATAATGAATATTAAGTTTTTAGGTGGGAGAGGGTAAAAACACAGGTCAGGCAGCCATTTCTAGAAGGAGTACTCCTTGACAAACTCACTCAACCATGTCTTACCCCTACCTCACGCCATGCCCCCAGTGAGTTGTCCTTTCCTTTGTCATTTTGTCTATAATGTAGAAACCCAACATTATTTAGTAATATGAACTTTTTAAGGGCATAGGTATTAAGCCTTTGACTGTAATAGTATTTTCATCACTTCATAATTTCAACCTTATTTAATTCTTAGAAGGTTTTTGGCTGGTTTTCTTTAGTATATTTGGTTATTTAAGTAGGGAAATATATACCTTAATATTATCTTATTAGTGGCTCATTAGGTAACAGAGGCTGGTATACTAAAGAAAAAGCTGAGTCCCTGTCACACATGTTCCGGTTTGTTAAACTGTGTTGCTACTGCATTATTGTAATTTGTAGACAACTTAATGTAAAATGTATGTTTGATTTTACATATTTTAAATATGTGAGATAACTTTTTACCCTATATGCATAATTCTGTATAAGCTGTATTTATCATTGTAATTGATTCAGATAGACTCATAAATTGATTTCATTATACAATAATTTTAGGAAAGAGATGATTCTGAACTTCAGTATCAGATTACATTAAATGGAGAAGAAGTCATTCTTCATTTACAAAAAACCAAGTAAGTTGTACTTCAGAGTCCAATCACTGGAATATTTTAAGAATATGTACAAAAATGAATGCTCTTAAGGCTCTTATTATTGATATTTGAGACATAAGACATGAAACATTGGGTTTAGATGTTATTAGTCTTTGTTGATGTGCTGTAAGAAGATTCATGCTCCCTAGGAAATTATTTATAAAGTGTAAAACAAAGAGAAAAACAAATATCATAAATGATTTTCTTTATGTCTCAGAATTTACTGAAGATCTTTTTCTATTCAAATAAACTCAAACTTTTGACCTGCTTTTCCTATTGTATTATGAGAACACACTTGCAAGATTCCTTCAGCCCTGAGACAGATCTCAGGGTGCAGACTCTCCCAAGTTCTATTTCAGTCAGTCAACTGCTCCCTGAATGCAGCAGTTGTTAATACATATTTATCACCCAGTACCCTTGAGAGATTCTGTGAGAACTGTGTCCTTAGTGCAAAGACTCCCAAAATAACCCTTCTGAAGATAAAAGTCATAGAGGGCATTTTGTCCCTCAGATCCAATAAGTGTAGTTAATGCTTTGATTTGTTTCAGCTGCAGAGATCCAGGCTGGGCAACAATGAGCTACTCAGCATGTCCATTTCTCACTATCAAATGTGGCATTTGTTTAGTCCTGATGAGCATGTTAGCACTATTAACCCTTTTTGCCATTCTGAGTTAATCATGCAATTCTGTGTTCTTTACAGCAATATCATGGGCCCAGACTACACTGAAACATATTTCTCACCAAGTGGACAAAAAATAACAACAAGGCCTAGGAACACGGTAAGTCCACAATGCTTTCTGGAACACTTTGGGTTGCCATGTGCTTTTTCAGATGTGCAGAGGAAACTTCACAAGAATGTTTAAAGACTTGGAAACATGATGCTTATCTATGACTGTGGAGATAATAGATGAAAACATCACCATGTCAGAAAGACCCCTCAGTCTTGCAACCCGGTAGGCTTCAGGGTCAGTGGTAGATCAATTCCTGAAGCCTCTGAGGTTCACATTGTTTTTGTTTCTGGGAACTGGACCTCGGCCACTACTAGAAAAATGCTCCATTATATTCAGGATAAAAGCTCTCACTTGAACAGAGCTACAGAGAGACTATAGCAGGGCTCTGGCTGGCCAAAGGACAGTCTCTCTTCCAAGGCCAGTGTCTCCAAGCTGGCTACTGCCCCATCTTATCTCCTCTCCCAGGTCTCCCACGTTCAGGCCAGATTGGGCCATTTCAACCCTCAGGCTGATTGTACCATTTACCATCAACCCATACGCCATTTACTGAGACTCACAACTGATGGGTCCATTCCATGATCCAGGTGCCAAATCCATGGGCCTCTCTATGGCCTGCAGTTGGAGGGAGCTGGAGACTAGAGCTGGCCCTGTGGGCACCATGCTCCTTCCTGCAGTCCTGACACAGGCTGTTGCCTCCTCTGCCAGGGCTTGCTCCAGTGCAGGGCAACCTTGCATTTGCAGCCCCAGTGGAGCCTCCGGTGGAGGGTAGTAAAATACCAACCACTTGCTGCCACTTGCACTGCCCACAAGCAGTTTCTGAAACCAGATGCCTGAGCCTTGAGGAAGGGGATCTCCAGTTTCATCACTACCGCTGTTATACATGTATCCTTGTAGTTAAAAAATATATATATTTTTTCTAATGCATGATTTCTCTTTTTCAACCTTAGGAGCACTGCTTCTATAAAGGACACATCTTAAATGAGAAGGAGTCTGTTGCTAGCATTAATACTTGTGATGGTTTGAGGTGAGAGCCTTACACAGAAGTAATAAACATTCAATACCACTTTGTTACACACCATTGAGTCTTCTGGACATGTATTCTTACTAGCTTGGTAAAATTTTAGCACTAAAATACTGAATTTGTATGGTCAAAGGGAAGAATAAATTTTCACTTCTTATGGCCATTTCATAATCTGTTGGTCTAGTAGAAGTCAGTCCTAATAATGTTTTCCTAAGATGCTGTACATTGGATTTTGCTGACCTCTGGATCTATTTCCATGCTTATCCACCTTACTCGCTGAAAACCACTCTGTTTTATTTTCTTAAATATTCTATCCTGCAGTTATCACAGTTGGACATAACTTTTTTGAAGTAAGTATGTGTGTAGAGGCTGTGTGTGTGTGTGTGTGTGTGTGTATGTGTGATTCTGTTACAATGATAATTCTTGGCTTTAGGGAAATTTAAAAAAAAAACACAAAAGAAAATAACTATGATAGAAAATGACCTTTGAGTGATCACTACTATTAGAGTTTGATCCTGTTTGTAGTCTTTTACACAAATATCTTTCATAAGGTTTATCCTAAATATGTAAGATAGCTTCTTCTAACAATTCTTGACCATAGTCTCATAGATAGATAATAGAGGCTTCATTTTAATACTGACAAATACTGATTATAACTTAAGTGAGAAGAAATTAACTAAAAGGCCCATGAATGTACATACGAGTTTAGGGCTGAAAAAGGCACCACTCCATTCTGGTCAGTAGAAATGACAGTCTGGCAAGGAATCCTTCACCACGAATCTGTGGTCTCACAGGGGGTATTTCACACATCATGATCAAACATACAGCATAAGGCCCCTGAAAAGCTCTGACCAAGAAGAACATGCTGTCTTCACACAAGACCAGGAAGAAGTTGTTGACCTTGCAAATTACACCTGTGGTATGAGAAGTTTGGGCAGGACTAAAGGCCTTATTCGAAACTCAAGGTCACCCAAGAGACCAGAGGTAAGTGTCGTTTCCTCAGTTGCTCTGTGTATCACGTGTCTCCCTAATGACAGAAGATGTGCCAGCGTGCCCAGCCATGAAGGCCTGTGATGAGCCTGTGAATTATTGATTTACGTTCAATTTCATTTTCCTGTGAGAAGAAAAAATATCTTTCTAAATTTTTTAATGGTTTAAGATAAAGGTGATTACTAACAATGTTCTTTGTTCTTTATGAAGCAGGAAGAATTTCTTCGGGCTGACAAATATATTGATCTCTTTTTGGTGCTGGACAATGCCTTTGTGAGTATGAAACATGCCTCCTTGGCTAGTTCATTCAACTTCTAAGTTTTCTTATCAAGAAAACACAGACAATAAACTATTATTGCTGAAAATAGAGTGTCCACCTGATTATCTGATTGCCTTTCCATCTGTCTACTTAGGAATAGTTTTTACACATTGTCTACCTTTAATTTCTATCTGCTACGATAATGTCCAACATTATATATATGACCAGTGACAATATAGTTAATATATGGAGACTTTTATGATAATGAAAAACAAAAAATAATGAATTATTAGATTATTTTAAAATTCTATTATAGCAATATAAAGTAGCTTAAAAACTATATATGACTTATAAATTCTATTTTATATATACAGAAATACCAGAACCTGTGGTTCCAAATAGTAAATATGATTTATAATAAAATATTAATAATGAACTGATTGGAAAACATGAAATTATTTCACTTTATTACATTTAAAAAATGACTAACTTTTAAAGTTTATGAGTACCTGAATTTTCTGTGGCCAAGAAGTCCTTATACTTGAAATAGAATTTGTTGAGACAAATAGTCTTATATATGTAATATTGGTTGGGAATGAATGTGCTTATTTGCATGGAAACCTGTAAACTTCTTAAAATGTGAAATTCTGTGCCCCATCAACTTTCATTAATTTTAATTAAGTACATTTTGTATTTGATGTTTTGTAGTATAAAGCATATAGTGGAAATCTAACTGTGATAAGAAGCTTTGTGTTTGATGTGATGAACCTACTCAATGTGGTAAGTTATGTAAACACATGACATACGTAAGCATTAACTTATCCAAACATACAAGTTATATAAACCTGTTTCCACACAGAGTGGGAGCTTCTCTGTGGTTTCACCAAATAAGGGCTTGAGAGGATAACAAAGGTCAGCATTCTGAGAAATTTAGTAGAGGAGAATAAACAAAGTAAAACAGTATATATTGCAGTAAAGACAACTTCTAGTTTCTGTTTCAAAAAATAGGATACATTCTCCATCATTTATGGTTAGCAAAGTATCTAAAACAATAAAGAAAACTTCAACGTATTAATGAATGAACAATACTATTTCCACAGATTTACAAAACCATAAATGTTCAAGTGGTCTTGGTAGGCTTGGAAATCTGGTCTGATGGTGACAAGATAAAGGTGGCACCTGAGACACATGTCACTTTTACCAACTTTCTGAACTGGCATCGTTCTAAGACAGAGAAAAAGAAGATCCATGACTATGCTCAGTTACTGAGGTGAGCACTTGGTGGGTGGCCAGGCCAGGTATTGTGAGCAGTGTAAGTTATCCCAAAGGTTTCTTGACAAGGATTTCTGTTCAGTTACATCTCCCCAGTTATTTTTCAGATAGCCTGAATCTCTACCATTAGCAATTCACCTATGAGGTTACTAGAAACCTGTATGAGGTCAATAATATGGACTCCTGGGTGTAGAATAACTATTTGTGAATATTTTAATGGATAACAGAAGCTTTTGGGGGGGGGGCTAGTGGTTAGAAAAGTCTAGGACAACAGGGAAATCAAAAACATAATAAAAATAGTGGTTCCAAAGACTTGGATTGTGACCATGATCTGCAACTTTCACATAGTGGAATTAACTTCAGTGCTCGACGTGTGGGAATGGCATCCTCAAGTTCTTTGTGTACCTCGTCTTCAGTTGTCGTCATTGGGGTATGTACAGTTCCTTGTGGTTCTGTGCCCTTCTTGAAGATTCAAGTAATGTCTCATATGGAGTTTGCCAATAAAGAGAGGTCAAACTACTGAGAGATCCATGCTCGGAAGAGCCCTGGAATTATGAAATAGAGTAGCTCTTTTACTCCTGAGTTGGTGTTACAGAGTAAGAACAGGAAGATTGGGACAGAAAGGGAATCCAAGTGTCCTGTGTCAACATTAAATCTATCATCCCCAGTATTGATGACCAATGAGCTTGGACAAGGAGTATATTGTTGTCATATGGACAAGCACAACTAATGTCATAAGTACCATGACAGTAACTTTTGAAGACTATTGAGTGTGCAGTATGGTTCCTGTTAGTACTCCCTATGAAGAATATAATTGCCTTATTTTAACATGGTTTTCCAAGAATATATCAATAATTCAACAAAAATTGAATATTGACTCAATAGTTGCATTCACAGGAACAACCATTTCAAAGGTTAATTCAACAGTGTACAAAAAGTCAGTGACAGGTCTAATAATTCATTATTTTTCATCTGTAAAATCTTTTTTAAAGCATTCAACCTTGGCAACAATTAAGAAATAAGTAATAGGTGTTTCTTCTATTTTTTGGCAGGCGAAGGGAATGAATAATGTGGCTCTTGTAGCAGTGATGTCACACGAGTTGGGCCATGTCCTTGGCATGGTTGATGTTCCATTTAACACTCCATGTCCCTTTGGGAGTTGTGTGATGAGCCAATATGTGAGGTGAGACCCTGTCACCTGGGGGAATAATTTCTAAACCCTTAAGGACTTTAGATGCAGTCCATATAGTTGGAAGAGCACAAGGGTGTCTCTTCATCCTCCACCATTTTGCTGTATAGATTCCTTGTTATCAGAGCTCATTAAGATTTCCAAATATGCCAACATAGAGCATCAGATCAGTGATCATGCCATCTTAATTTAAAATAATTCTTTTGCAATTATTTTAATTGCTTCCAGAAAACTACAGTCTCTAAATCTGTATATTTAATATGTTCTATATATCTCCACCACCAGTTGATCAATCAGTAGTATGTAATTACTTAGTACTTCCTGACACCCGGCACTTGGCAAGGACTTGGGATGGAAAACTGAATAAAATCATCCATTGCTCTTAAAGTGCTTGTGGCTAGATATGTGCATAGAACTCTTAACTTCCTTTCACAAGTTCATTGCTATTTCTCTTCTCAAACCCTTTTGTTGAGATTAATGAATTATAAGTGGCAAATATCCTCACTCTGCCCTTTAGGAGAGTGCTTAATCCACAGGGAATTGAAATCTTCCAGCTCTACACTTGAGTATCTAGGAAAACAGCTTTCCAATGAGCATAGTATGTGAGTCCATTGCCCTCTACCTCTACCACACTGCAGTGCTGAACAAATAATAAATTGGGGATTTCAGTTAAGCCAAGAATATATTTAAATAGATCAGATTCTCAAATGCATTTATCATTGTAATCATAACATTTCTGGTTTTTCTTCTGGTTGCAGTTCAAAATTCCCAAAAGGTTTCAGTACAACCAGCCGCTCACATTTTGAAAAATTCATTTTATCTAAAAGACCAAAGTGCCTGCTGCAAGCACCAATTCCACAAAACATATTAACAAATCCAATGTGTGGGAACAAACTTCTGGAGCTAGGAGAAGAGTGTGATTGTGGCTCTCTGAAGGTATGAAAACATACAAGGCTAAAAAAAATAGTGCAGAGTTAATGTGGCACAAGAATTATGCCGTTATCTTTTCCTTTTAAAAAATGTTCTTTTGGAAATACATTTTTTAGGGCCAAGTTTGATATGAATACAGGATACACTTATAACATGATGGTATGGACATCAATGGAAAGAAGTAAATCATTAACTCTATCATATTACTTATGATCATTCCCAGATATATTAGTCAGGAATACATAAATCGCATAAAAACCACAATTGATCATTTGTTTAACAGTAATAATTGCAGATCCAGAAGTAAGTTTTCTCCATAGAATTGGCCTTTTCTCATAACAAGAATAATGAACAGCCATATACCAGAGACATTTTGTGGGTGTGGAGTGGGGAATGGGATCAAAAGGGGGGGGGGAAGTGCACGGGATTATGGTGATGGCACATGGGTGACTTGGTGATGGGAAGCCCGCGGGGATTACAATTGAGATGGGGTAAAAAAATGTAAAAATGTAAAATAAACTGTTATAAAATAAAAAAAAAAAAAGAATTGGCCTTTTCTCACTGAACTAAGTGTAAACAAATAGTAAGTAAAACGGGAGAAGAAAGAAAAATCATATAAATTATATTAAATAGATTATTCATATATGACATCTAAAGTCATTATTATAATTCTGCTGACTTTTTAATTCTGCTAACTTTTAAGGCATCAATATATTCTAAAATTGTTTCTGAAAGAATGTTTGCTAACAATCTAAAAGATTGTTACAAGTAGTGACATAAAACAAGAGTTCAGGCTATGAAATAAATGGATTTTTAAATAGCTGTTCCCTTATTTGAAAGGTAGCATATATAGTTCGTATGATAACCTTTAGTGAATAATCCAGCTCCCCAAGATCCATACTCCATTTTATTACTCTTAGGTATATAGCTGGCATTTTTATAGATTAAAAATTTATTTCATGTGTCTATATATTATCACTCAAGTATCATGCTCTTTTATTGATTTAGCTATATGATGTCTTTTAGTATTTTTAATAGCAAGTCTCGTTTTGTTTTCTTGCAGAGTTGACAACAAAAGAGTAACTCTTTTGTGTTCATTCTTTCATATAATTCCTGACATTTTTTTTGTCAGCTTGACCTCAAATAAAATAAGATTCTGATTAACAGGTATTTAATTCATATTTTATTCTGTAGATCAATGACATTTTTGCAAAAGTCAGTATTTTCAAATACAAGTTGCCTTTAAAACTTTTTATAAATTTTGGTTTTTTGAATTTTTCACTTTTCCTTTTTTGTTGTGTATATTTTTAAAATATACATAAATTTTAGATTCTAATTTGCTGCTATTTTTGTATTCTTTTTATTGAGGTAACATCGTTTTCCAACACTGTGTCATTTGGAGGTACAGGTTCACACCTCTTCAAGTATATGTTGCTTTAGCTCACCTTCCACCAAAGCACCAAGAGTTCCCCACCCTAGCCCTAAGTATCCCTCTTAGCCAGGGGTATTTTTATATTTGGGGGGCTCATTCTCGGCTTTTCATAGGCAAAAATTTTTATTGCACAAAATAATGAAATCTGATTTATACTTTTCAATTATCATATTTTATCTTTTTTATCTCAAAGCATTTGTCAGAATTTTCATAAAACTAGAAACTATAGATAATCCTTATGCTTTATTTTATTGGATATATTTTAGTGCTCCATCAGATAGGTTTTCCTTATCATGATTATGTATAATTCTGTTCATAGTTGACTTATATTTGCTTAACTAATTTAAAAAGGGCTACTGAATTCTCACCAACTTATTTTTGCCATCTATCACAATCATACTAGCTGTTTTTCTGCTCAGTCTCTGGATGTGATGGATAACATTACTTTATACTGTACAGTCATTCTAACCTTGCATTTTGGTATTAAAACCTTGTATAATCATAAAAGAGAATTATTATATTAATAAACTCATTTTACTAACATTTTATTCAAAATTTAGCATTTGTTTTAATAAATGCCATTATGAATTCTCATTATGAGCACTACACAGGCTTAGTAAAATAAAATGGAGTTATAATTTCTTTTTCTATTGTCAATAGTTTGAATAGTATAGCAATATCCTCCCTTATAATTTGAAACTCTATGTGTGTGTGTGTGTGTGTGTGTGAGAGAGAGAGAGAGAAAGAGAGAGAAAAGTACCATCTAGACCAGAATTATTTGGGACAATTATTAAATAATCTATTTTTGGCCTTTTAAGGGTAGGCTTTCATTCTTTTTTTTTTTTTTTTTGGCTTTTATTATTCTTAACACATTTTTCCCCCTGTTATTAAGTTTCTTTGGTAATTTCCAATGGGATTTATAAAGCAGAAAAATTTAGATGCAAAGGTGAAATTTCATTGCTTTTATGGGCCACAATTCTGTGACCTGGTCTGTAGGAAGAAAATGCTGAACCACTTTCCTTTATGTGTGTATTTAAAGGAATGCACCAATCGTTGCTGTGAGGCCAGCACCTGTAAATTAAAACTTGGAGGTGACTGTGGAGACACTCAGGCTATATCACGTAAGAACTTTCTTTCCTTCTTTGCTCTTCAGATATGTTTTCATTTCTATTTCAGGTGAGAAAAATGTGACACTGAATTCAATTGAATAATAGACATTATTTTGCATTTTAAAAATGATTGAATCTCAGAAAAAGTGACCATTATGAATGTACATAACTCAGAGTAATGTGTATTCTAACAAGTGAATGAGAAAAATGGTTACTTTGTCAGCTGTGCGATGAGAGTGGCTAAAGTATATTAAAAATAGTATATACTTCTGCAAAGTAATAATGAATTCAGTATAAACTAAGATGAGAAAGAAAGTTTATTAAAAGAAAGCCTTGAATGAGGAACAAATTTTATTCTTGTCTATGAGCTGAGGGTTGTCATTTGCAATTAGTCAGAAAATCCATAACATTTAAGAAGACACTACACAATTTGACTATTTTATTGCTTTAAAAGCTATAACCCACATACTGCACAATCCAACATGAGTTTGGGAAAGCCCAGTTGCTCTAAATATGACTTTTGTTCAGGTACAAAAATTTTCCCCAAATCTAAAAAATGTTACAAAAAATAAAATAAAATCATAAGTAGGAGACGCAAGAGAAACAATATAGAAGTGCAGTTGTTCCTACTTTTTCCTAATTTTTTTCAGAAATGAAACCTGTGGAGAAGTCATAAAGAGAACAATTGATTCAAACACCACCTAGCATCATATCCTCAGTAAATGACTACTTAGGTCAAAAGACAAGGAGTATCACTCATTCATTTGCCAAGTACCAGGTCACAGTGTGAACCCGGCTGTAAATCCACTTGAGGGAAATAATTCTGTCATAGCGATCAGAGGCACAGTAGCTCAAGAAATAGCCACTCAACTCTAGAGTCTTGAAAAGTTGGTGCATGTGCCTGCCATTGTATTCAACTTACTGTTTAGTATCATGGAAAGAAAGGATTCAGAAACTTCAATTTTTTTTTTTTAGAGTTTTTACCAAAACCTAGCTATGGGACTTTAAACAAAGGACCTGATTAGTCTTCTTACTTGTAAAAGGGAATAACAGATGTGGTGTCTCGCACAGTATGGCCGCCGAAATAATGCGAATTCCATAAATTTTGGGTAACATAATATATATAACAGAAGATTTATAACTTATGGTAACATAGCTTCCAATTTTCTTCTTTCAAGCAGAGAGTTCATCAAAAAATCTACAGCACTGAGGAGATACTTTGCGAGCACAAAGATCAAGACCTCTGAATGTGCTAAAATTTGGTGTATTTCTACTTTTATACTTAGATATATTTTGCTTTTACTTGATATTGGGCTTTCTAACATTTCACCAGTATTTAGAAAAGCTGCCTGTTTTGTAAGCTCTGGCCTTTGATGTATTTTTAAGGGTGAGGAGGCTGTTGTTTTAGTTCTGCTATTTAGAGAACAAAGGAAATTAGTCTTTGTTCAAAACACATCAAAATATGTTGTTCAATTGTGTAGATTTAATCCAGAAGTGTAAAATTATAAGTGACTTGTAATTTAACACCTTTAGTTTTACTAGTACACCCCATGAAAAAGATACCATCCCCTGACTAGGGACCTTTGGCCACCCCCTGACCAGGGACCTGTGGTGGAAAAAGGGAGAGGGAGCTCTCGGGCTGCCTGGTATTCAGTGCCCTGCTCCTGTCAAGACTAATTGTGCAAATGCTTTTCACTTTATGTTGTATAATCTTTTTCACTGCCACCTCTAATGCTAATTTTGAGAAGTCTGCATTTCATTTTCATTGAGTTACCAAGGACTGCTTCTTTCATCTCTTGATTTAAGGAACCATAATGTCAATGAATAAAAATACAATATTTTGAGGGTTTGTGTGTGTGTGTGTATGTGGTTATTTTCAAAAATGAATACTTGTGAGCTTCAATGTAGGCTTGCGGTAGATGTGAGTCTTGTATATTTACACAAATTTCTCTGGCCATTTTGACAGTATTCTCACAGAAGATCAAGAGTCATTCCATGGAGAGCAGTGGCTAGTAAAGCCTAGCATCCTGTGGGGGAAGGATTGCGTCTAACCAAGCTGCTTACTGGCCCTTGTTAGCTAATGTAGCATATTATATAATTTTCTTCTTCTCAATGATTCTTCATTTGTCATAAAGTATCTTTATCTTAAGGAAAGTGGATTAGGGACTTGGGCGATTTTTAAAGGCTGAATATAACTGGCATGTTACCAAATAACCAATTTAAATTTCTTTGTTAAATTTGTTAGGGGCTATAGATTATTCAGAAAAAAAATGCTATGATGAAGACTTAAATGCTGTTAAGGAACCCCACAAGTAGTTGGCTCATTGGTAGGCTAAACATCGATGCAGCTTGCATTTGCCATTTGGCAATATGCATCCAGTCTAATAAATAGGTGTGATTTTTTTAATGACTACAAATTATTTTATAAAGGCATAATTCTGCTTCCCATTAAAAAACTCCATACATCTGTTCAATACTATATTTTTCAAAGACTTTTGCATCATTTACCTGTAGTCTTAATGAAATAAGAAAGATATAAGCAAAATAAGTATTTTTGTCATTTCATAGGGGGATAATCTATGGTTAAAGAGTTTGATTTATCTAGGGCTGTATGCAAAACTTATGTAGCCATAGAACTCAAACTCAAGTGCCTTTAATCCTAAAGCCAAGCTGTATAAAAATAACTGACCTCTGTCAATTTATCCCCTCTTGCAATTATCTCATGAAGTGGATAAAATTCACTTCACAAAGTATCAGGATGGCAACGTTATTATCTGATATTTATTTTTCATAAATTTAAGAGAACCATGATAGTGTTGGAAAACATGAACTCAAAGGAAAATTGTCTATTGATATTGTTAAAAGTTTGCCTTCTAAAGACACAGACTGGTAATGTCCCTTTTTCACCCTGACCAAGTTGCTGGCACTAGGAGTCAATTTTTAAACTAAAAAAATATTTATTTTTGTAACACACAAAATTGACAATGTAGTAAGTTAGAAAAGGTGTTGAAAGTATACAAGGATAAATACAATCATCATTTTTTGGTGAATGGAAGGAATATGTATTCAAGTAGAATTTTGACCCTACAAATATCCATATATTGAAGGAACTAAGAATGAAGGTTTCATCCTCCTAACATGTTATGTTTTAGCACCTCTTTAAAGCAATACAAATACACATTTTTAGTCTCATACATATCAGATTTCCTTAAAGATCAGTGAGACTCAACTCCATCCCATCCCTTTCAGCAAGTCTTAAACACCTTAAAAGCATTCGATTAGAAATGACTTCCTTTAAAGAATTTGAAGTGAAACTTAGCTTTATGACTGTTTCTGCCATAATCTTCACCTCTTCTCCTTCATAATTTCCCATTTCTGCCTATTTTATTTTTTCTGATAGAACCTGCATTCATATATTGACCTTTTACCTTGTGAAACTTTTACTATCACTTTATACTCTATAATAAGTCTCAATTTAGAACTCTAAGTCTAACTTCCTTATTCTGCCCTGGACTTGCCAGCTGGGTTCTACCACGCTAATCACATCCAAACTTCACAGTATCACTTTCTGCTTGTGACTGACTCCAAGGTCCTTTTCAAGTGAGCTACCACAAAGTAACACTAAATTTACCAGGGCTCTTAGTGCTCTTCTAAATTATATTGACCTTTTTATTGAACTCAGCTAAAGTTCTTAAATGGTCCTCCATACTAGCTGTGTAAACTCATTTTCCTCATCAGAACAGTTCAGTAGGAATACTGAGTAGAACAGACACTTTTAATATCTTCACCTTTGCTGGCATTTCTGTCATCGCAGGGTCCCCATCCTGCCAGGACCAATCTACGTTTCTACCAGTGTCACCTCAGAGGGGATGACTTTCCTTCATTTCTGATGTAAATTCTTGTACCTCTTCACTTCCCTCTTGATGACTCCCATGGTTACTTCATCCCAAGAACTCCCTTTTGTTATTGACTCCTTTTGTTTGACTGGCTTTACTAGTCAGCATCTCTCCCTGTCATTTTGGACCCTCTCTTTGTTCTCACCTCCCTGACCTATTCTCAACTACCAGCTTGCCCAGTTCTTGATGGTGGCAGAAATCCGGTCACAAAGCCCATATGTTGGGAGAAGTAGTAAGTCCTTATGAGAGAGCAGGAGTTACACAGGTAGCAACAGCAGCAGCCCCACAAGACACAACTGGCCATGAGACACAACTGGCCATGAGACACAACTGGCCATGAGAGGCTTACCTGGAGGAGCCCTATTAGCTTTTATATGTTTTATAGACAAACTCAGCACAGTACCAATTTTAGGCCTAGTTTACAGAAGTATGTTTTGCACAAACATTATTTACTGCTTTCCCCACATGTTATGGGCATCTCAAAGCTATGTATCTACTAGTCCACCTGTGCTGGAAGTTTATGTTGAAAAACAACCTGAGAAAACTGTTCTCCCACCGACCCTATACTAGTTAACTCGTACTTTTACTTAACTGGCCCCACCTTATGTCATCTTACCTTCCAGTCTCCACTCTTCTCTCCATAATCCCTGTAAAACAAACAAACAAACAAAAATAATTAGGGCCCTTTCTGGTGGCACAACAGGTTAGGACACAGCACTGCAAGTTGGCCACAGTTGCTTCATTGAGAGTTCGATCCAGGGTCCCAGAGGTGACCCACGTGGCACGGCAGACCTCTCCTGACCTGTCCACTGCTCCCAACATGAAGACCTTCCGCAAAGACCTGAGTTCAATCCCAGCCCAGGGAGCTAACTCACAGGGCCCAGCAGACCTCTCTTGTCTCACTCACTGTTCCCCTCAGCAGTGTACTTCATCAATCTGCCTGTTCTGATCCCTGCTCTGTCTCTGGTGAAGCCTCTCACTGCCCCTGAACCTCTGGCTTGTACCCCAGTTCTATATGCATACATAAATCTTTTTTTTTTCTTTTTAAGATTTATGTATGCATACAGAACTGGGGTATAGGCCAGAGATGCGGAGGGTGAGAGGATTCACCAGGGACAGAGTGGGGAGCAGACCATGCAGATCGAGGAAGCACACGAGGGGGGCAGCGGGCGGGTCAGGAGAGGTCTGCCTTGCCATGTGGTCACCTCCGGGGCAGGCGGGAATCGAACTCATGCGGAAGTGGCTTAAGCTTCTTAGTGCTGTGTTCCAACCCGCTGTGCCACCAGGGAGGGCCCTGTATGCATAAATAAATCTTTTAAAAAAACAATTAGAATTGACAGGAGGAGCACTCTTAGCAGGCAACTATTTTTCATGGGGAAGGAGAGGGTCTTGGGCAGAATAGACTTCCTTTCTGGGTTGACTGTTAAGAAAGAAATCAAATTGCTGTTTATTTTAAACCTCTGCCCAGAGAAGAATTACCTTAATACAATGGTCCTGAAAATGACACCAAAAGGAGCTGAGGCAGGAGGAACTGGAAGTCTTCCTTCATCATTTGTATCAGAGAACACAACTCTTGAGTTCTCTGGATTGGAAGGAAGCAGAGAGATTAAAAAAAAAAAAAAAAAGTAGCTGGAAGAACATTGTGTAGCATAAACATTCCTGGATGTGTTTGAAATATAACAAATGTTTGTTTTCATTTTATTTATTTTTAATAAAATCCTAACCATCTAAACCAAGATAATGACTTTTTTATTGGCTTATGTAAAAAACACAAATCACTGGTGTTGTCTTTGTGTGTCGCTGGTGCAAAGACCATCTGTAGACATGAAGTCCAGGCCTCCCTGATAAAAAAGAAGTTCGCTGTCCATCTGGAATGTCTCGTTGCCACCTCCATTTCAAGTAGTTTGTGCAAACAGCCTACATTCACTGCCTCATTCCTCCACCATCTGTTCATTCCTCAGCGCTTTAAAATCGTGTTTCTGACCCCACGGTGTTACCAATAGCCCCTCATTGGCGGGGAGCTACTGGCTTTCTCTGCTCATGCTTATATTTTTGCTGCTAGGCCACTGTTAGTATGTTCTGTTTTGTTTTGTTTTGTTTTTTTCTTTTCTGTTTTATATTTTTTACGAGTTTTTGAGGTAAAATTGGCGGGGAGCTACTGGCTTTCTCTGCTCATGCTTATATTTTTGTTGCTAGGCCACTGTTAATATCTCTGTTTTGCTTTGTTTTTTTCTTTTCTGTTTTATATTTTTTACGGGTTTTTGAGGTAAAGTAGGTTTGCATCACTCTATGCGGTTGAAGGTGCAGCGGCACACCTCCTCGGAAGTGCACAGCCGCACCATCACCAAAACATCTGAGCTGAATCCTTTCTCCCTCTCAAATGTAAATTACAGATCAAAGACACTCTGTAGGGGAGGAGGAGGGAGAAGGACAGGACACGGGTGGGAAGAAGACAAGGGAACACGGTGGTGGTGCAGAGGGAATTGTGGTGGAAACCATACATTCTCCAAAAAATAAAGAATGATATAATGAATATATTTTTTTTTAATGGGAGTCATCAGCCCTGCATTCCCTCCATAACACATCTGAGTCCAAAAGTATCCACCAACCACTTGACCAATGAGCCAATCCGCTCTCCCACGGCCCGTGCCCGCCCCACAACCACCAGCACGCCAGAGAACCGCCGGTCATCTCCACCACAGGCCTGAGGCCGCGCAGAGGCAGCACCGAAGCCTAGAGTTTCCTATTTTGCCCCAAAGAGCACCTTGTAAGAGATAGCTTTTTTACATTTTAAAAAGCAGAGGGTCAGAAGAAACTCGCAAGAAGAGAAGAGGTAAGAGAGGTGGGAGTGAGAAGGGGAGAATGCAGAAACATTTACTCTTCTCAATCACCAATCAGAAAACATCCCTTGTAGCTGGATACCTTTCTCTTGCAGGGGACCAGTCATTCTCCATTTTGATGATTTTTCAAAACTTAATTCCCCCTCTCAGCTTCTCCACATTTATCTGTGTAAACCTAAGCTCTACCCTGATTTTTTTTTTTTTACAGCTTTTTTACATTTTTGGTGACCCTTATAATTGACGGGGGAAAAATCATCTTTCTTATACCCCTAAAAGTGAATTGGGGGCCTACCACAGTCCAAATGGTTAGATTAAATATCAAAATATCAGAATAGTTGAGTGGTATGTCTTTTTAACTTTGCCCATCTGCCAAGCTACCACTTCCTAACGACGCCCCAAAATTGACAGAATTTTTCATCTCTGAAATCACAGTAACTTGGATTTTGGCATCCTCATAGACAAATGACAATAATTAGATAAAGATAAACCTGAACAAGCAAGAGATTCCCACCCTATTTTGAGGAGTAAAAGGAGACTTTTTCTCTCAGTTATAATAACCACAAAATATAAGAAATCAAGGTAAAGCATGGGTATAAGGTGTTCATGGATAGATAGGAACAAGCTGAGAGGGAGAATCAGGTTTGAGAAATTAGCCCTGTTGAGTCAGAATAGAACTAGGCAGTTACGTCTATGCTCTTGTATGCACTTTCTTGCATGTATCCTCTACTTTTTGAAAGTTCCCGTTCCACTATTTCATTTTTCGGCATTCTCCCTCAGTGCTTGTTTTTAGACTATAAGGAGAAATTTTGCGTTTGCTACAAAAGGCAAGAAGCAAAACTAATGACCAGAATTGGGCTTTCTGTTACTGTTCTGGAGGCAGTGGGCAATCTGAGCTTCGAATGTGGTCTAGCAAGTTCCTTCCCTGGGGCTACTTCAGGCTGTGAATCCACAGTCCCAATTCTATTACATGTTATTGCCACTTTTAGCATAATTTGGTAGGTTATTTTTGGAATGTGTGGATGATCACAATTTTTGATAAAAAATCATGGAAATTTTCTTCAGTTGACATCATTTTAGCTTATGGAAGTTTTCATGACAATAGAAAACTGAATGAAAAAATGCACATTGTTCAAATATTCTGAAGACAGCGCTGACAACTCTCCTGAACTTGGTGCACTTTCCTCCCACTCTTACATTCTATCAATTCCTAACATAATTATGGTCTCTCAAACAAATGTGAAATAATGAAAACAAATGTGAAATAATGAAAAACAAAAGCTTTTCCCTTTGGACTTTCCTTAGCACAGTTAACCAACCTCCAGTCCCAGTACTGGTAAATGTGCCTTGCCCAGTTCCATTATGCCTCAGCTTTTCTATGATATAGAAGATTCTATTTTATTATCTATAAACTTTGTTTTCAATTTCTGATCTCTGTTCATCCTAAAAATCCTCTCAACGAACCACCAGCTAGATCCTTTCCTGTATGTTTACAGTAGTGTTTTTTACTAGGATCTGAGTCAGCTGGTGACAGAGAAAGTGCTGTAGACTTCCCCCTCCAGCACGCCTGGTGTATCCGCACCGAGGTGGAGGGGTTCTCCAGGGCCTTTGTCCCGGGATCAGGGTGTCTTACCTCTCTCCTCATCACATCTCACTTTACTCTGCTTTCCTTCTGCCTTGGAAGGGCAGCTCCAGAGCTGTAGCTAAGCCGAATAGAACGGGGGAGGGTGCGCTTAATTCTGAAATCTGCAAACAGCCCTCAGATGCGAGCTCAAGAAAGCACAGGCTTCTGTGCACAAAACCGAGGGTGTGGGGAGCCCTCTTGTGGCCGCGTGTGGACAGCAGCAGGGACTTAGTCTCCAGTCTCTGCGGCCACCACCCAAGCCAGTGGTGATACAATCCTGAGGGCCTGTCTTCACTGCAGGCCTCCTGCTAAGTGGCATGTGACAGTAGTCAAGAGAAGACCCCCAAATCCACCATAAAAATTACTACTCGCGGCCTGTCTCTAAGCAAGTCCTACCTACAACCTCTACCACCAGCGTAATTTGTATTTCCTTCAAGTCATCTTAACGCAAGTTGCTCTCCAGGCTCATACCTTATGCATTCAATAGCATCAATTTTGCTCTTGTTACTATTGAATAAGTAGTTGATCTCTGTCTTCCACTCAGATCGTGGTTCCACTTTGTATTTAAAAGTAAAAGAGGGACATAGAGTTTACAAGGACTCTCTTCCCTATTCATTTCAGATTTAACCAGTTTTTCTCCTAAAGAGTAATTTTTTTTTGATTTTTCATTTGATTTTAATTTTGAATTTGCATTTTTACATTTTACACGTGTTCCACTCACCCTCCACCAACACACCCCAGCCAACAGCCCTTCTACCTTCCTTCCCAGGTCCTTCTTCCTTCCCCACTTCTCCCACTGGTAATGATTGAATTTTTGTGTTAGGTCTGTGATTATTTTGATCACGTTTGTTTTTTGGTTGTTTATACTCCCCAGATGAGTGAAACTATCCTATATCTATCTTTCTCTTTATGAATTATTTCATTCACACAATCACCTCGATAGCCATTCATTTTGTCCGTAAATGAATGTAGTATGCCACCAAGTACATTTTCTGCCATTTTTTATCCATTCATCCGTGGAGGGTTGCTCCATGATTTGGCAGTTGTGGACAGTGCTGCTATGTACTGAAATTTTTTCATATTAGACTTTTCATGCTTTTAGACAGAGGCTAGAGGGGCATTCATGCTCTAGAAGTTGTCTCCTAGGGTCAGGTAAATGAACCTCCTCACATGTCCAGTGGCAGTAAGTCACCGGGAGAGTTCCAGGCAGCACTTGCCCATTACACACAGCTGTAGCCCTCAGCCTGCAGGGGGCAGTAGAGTTCATGCTTATTGTCCAGTAAGGAAAATTTAGTTTATTGGCCAGGGATATGAAAAGAAAAGAAGAGAAGAGAAGAGAAAAAGAG
>NW_004567119.1:20273996-20280182 GCF_000260355.1 Condylura cristata | reverse complement strand
GAGAAGGAAACTGAACTAGAGAAACTCTAGGGTTGAAGACCTGTTGGCAGATGACTTATGCTGAGAGATCTACATCAGAGCCTTTAAACAGCCAACTGTTGCTCAACCCCTGCAGCCACAGAATAAATCTGTTCATGAAACAAGTAGGAATCCTGCCAAGCCCTGTCAGGTGGATGGATGTTCTACTTAATGCCAACCACTGAATCTCTCGGATATACCATCTGATCTACCTGAGAATTAAAATTAGCGCAAACATGGAATCTCCTTTCCTACTTTTTTTTTTTTTTTTTTTTTTTTGTTCTGTGACTTAAGGCTGAAGTTGGGAGAAAGGAGAGAGATTCTGTATATACAATGAGAACATAGAGCTCCCCTGGAGTTCACAGGGAGGGGAAAGTTGGATGAACCTGACTGATATGACCAGCACTCTCTCCCCATCCTCCAATGCAATGGTGTCAGCTATATGTTGCTTAGTTAACAACATCATCCCAGTAGTTTAACATAGATCTTGTATCTTTCAGCTTTTCCTCTGGAAGGATCTGTCTCCTTGTCTCCTTCAGGGGAAATACTGTATCTATGAATAATTGATGCTATAAAGGATTTCTACTTCATACTTTGCTGAATTATTTTTCATTTTTTGATTTCTAGGGGTAACATTTTTTATTGTCATAGAAAAATAGAAGTGTAGAAGAAGTAGTATTTTTGAGAACTATGACTTCCTATGTGGAATACACCAGCTCATGGACCTGGCCATTTGCTGACAGGTAATGAACAGACCTCCAGTCTTACAAAGAAATACCTGCCAAATGTTTTGTCCCAACTTCTGTGACCAGCTGCAAGAAAGGAAGGCAGGAGGCAGAAAGGCTGAGCAAACAGAGTTTATTGCTCTGGGACAGCAGCTGAGACGGAGCCCCTAAGCCCCTAGAGTGGGGTCCGCAGCTACTGCCAACTCAATAAGGGGGAAGGGTCTCTTATATAGGTCCTAAACTCAGATTTCAAAGGGGTGATTCATCGCTGTGTCCTTGATGTAAGGCCCAGTTTGTTATCACCTTCATCTAGTCCCATCCCAACGCAAGGACCCATTAATTAGATGCAAGGCCCAATTTATTACCACCTTATCACCTTTGGATGCAAGGCCTGATTTATTATTGCCCTTATCCAGTCCCTCAGTAAATCTCCGCATTTGGTCACTCCCAACACCAAAAGGGATACATGGTCTTAGCTAAAATGAAGGTCCAGGATTGGGTGCAAACATACACTTTATAAAAAAAAAAAAAAGAAACAAAACTGAGTACTAACGTATTTTGAAAGGGAAATACAAACAACATCCATTAATGAAACCCTACAAATATGAGTGCAGGCCCAGAGAAGCTTTTACTGAACACCGGAGATGGAGTTTCTCAGGGCTGTTGTCAGGGTTGAGATGGTCATTGTCAAGAGATCATCCACTGGTTCCTTTCCCTGAATTAATTGTGCTCCCACAATGAGCATAGTACTAAGACAAGAGACCCCTCCCTGCAGCCTTCTATGACACAGAGCAAGGAGAATTCTTTCTTTCCCTCCTAACCACCCCCAAAACGCAAATGCATGTGTGAAAAAGCAAAACATCCCAGACCTTACTGGTGTCAGAGTTCTCCATTGCTTTCTGGAGGCATCAAGCCGCAGAGACAGGTCACGAGGCTGACACCCTCCAGAGTTAGGCTCTGTGCACAGGACGCTGGGAAAATGCCTGGAAGCAGTGGGCAGGGGCCATACAGCATCTGGACCTGCATAAATAACTGCCCATGTTTCCTTGATGTATATCCTTGGAGATTTTAATAGGAAAAACTTGACATACTGGATGTAGTAAATATGTATGTGTGTGTGTGTGTGTGTGTATACACAATATTTACATACACACACACCTGTATTTTTTCTCAGTCATTATTATCAATCCAATTTATAGTTTACCAGCTTATTACTTGTGAAGAGAAGAAACACAATAATCCTTTGTCATTTCTAATATCGCTCATATTACTAACTGAAAGTACTTTACAACTCGATTTTCAGATGATCCTTATCTTTCTCCTGCATGCAGAAAGCTTAGAGTTTACTTCTCTTTTGTTAGGCTCTTCTGACATCTGCTGTCAGAAGTAAAGAACTTACTCTCTGGTCACAAGTTGACTTTTCTTCTGGAAAATAAATAAATAGAACATGAAATCTTCTAGGAGAAAATGAAAAAACAGATTTTTCCTCTCTTGAAGTTCCACCCTTAAGCAATTAGCATCTTTTGTTGCAACCATGTATGAGCCCAGGCCTGTGTCTGACCCCTCTCCTTCCCCGTTTTTTTTCAAAGATTTTATTTATTTATTTTGCATAAAAGAACCGGGGTGCAGGCCAGAGATGTAAAGTGTGAAAAGGAGCACCAGAGACAGAGTGGGGAGCAGAACAGGTATATCAACTGAAATACACTGCTGAGAGGAGCAGCGTGTGAGACAGGGCACAGCTGTGACAGCCGTGGATGTCCAGGGTCACAGCTGGAAATACTGGGACTGACCAGTTATCTGGAGGCAGTGCAATGAAAGAGACTGACAGTTGATGTCAGATAGTGGGGGAGACTTCAGAAGTATTTACACACTTAAAGGCTTCCAGTGACTTTATCAGCCTGATTGAGAAACAACCACAGGCCTGAAAGCCCTCCTGCCCCAAGCTCAATTTAAAAATAGAATATTCAGAACACCAACCTAACACAATAGCAACAGACCACCTGGTGTCAGAGAGGTTGCTGAGTAATGCAGGAAAACTCAGGGCCTCAGGGGCCTAAGAGATCCACACTGGCCCAATTAGCAAGAGAAACATTGCAGACAAACCCAAAGACCAATGCCCCCACCCCATACCCACTATACCCATATAAGCACCTTCTTCTTGACCCCTCAGCGGCTACTGACTCTGACTCGGGACCCCTATCCACTCAGAGAGCTCTGGGGTCCTGACTCTTGTCTATCAATCAACTACCCATTAAGTATCCCTCTCCACTCAGAGAGCGTCCATGTTCTTCTTACTTCCATTCTTTCTTTTATCTATCAATAAATCACTTGCTTTTTGTACCTGTTCTTGACATTAAATTCTTTCCTCATTAAAGCCAAGAACTAAGAAAAAGTCCACCTTGGACTTGGGGTCTACTCCCCCAAACCCCAGTTCAATGGAATCCTCACATGAACACACACAAGGAAAAAATAAATAGAACAAATCAGCATTATACTTAAAAAACAAAAAGTGCTGCTGTGTGTGGTTGTTTTGTTCTGTGAGTCTTTTTTTTTCCCTAAGCTTCCATTAGAAAATTGAAGGAAACTTCCCAGATTTAGAGAGCCAAAATACTTTGTTGTCAATTAGGGTGGAAACTCACTAGCCTGACTTAAAACGTTCTTTTAGTAATTCTACTCTTTCAGATAAAATGCTTTTGTCCAGGGCATGCGGTTGAAGTCAGACTAATTTATTAGGAACAGAACATTTTAGAGCTAGATGAGAGCTTCAGTAGCTACCAAACCTAATGACCTCAGAGCTAATTTTGAAAAAGATACATCTAAGGCACTTATCGACTTGCAGTCCTGATAAATTTTGCGTTTTTTCAGTATTATTTCTGTCATTCTCTTTCCACTTTCCAATAGGAGACAGAAAAGTACTTTGCCACTTACCACCAGTATCAATTGGAAAGGAAAATTGTTTTTTCACCTCTGAAATTATCCTCCCACCCCATATGATTGATGAAGGCTTGGGCCATACTAGCAAATGCTGAATGAAGAGGGATAAATATTCCAACAATCTTTTGGAGGGTACTAGAGATGTATAAACTGATAGTAGTGTGTGAGAGAAACATACTTACTCAACAGACGGAAAACATAGTCCAGACAGTATAAGAATAATTATAGAAGCTGTTTCCCTCATCCAGTCTCAGGTGGACTAGCTATGAAGTGCTGATTCTCTAGAACGTCGCTCTCTCTCTCTACCATCGGATCTCTCTCTCTAACTGGTCATCTTTGATTTTCATTTTTTCAACAAATTTTGTGACTACTATATGCAGGGAATTTGCAGTCTCTGGAAACTGAACAATTATCAATCAGCCAGACTTCTTAGTAGGCAATGAAGCTGGAGGAACAGTCTTATGAATCAGGGAGAGACATCTGGATTTAATTTTCAAATTGATGAAAATCCAGAAGTTTTAAGCAATAAGATGGATTGATCTTACTCATGTTTTAAAAGATCACTCTGATTGCCGAATGAAAACTAACACGTTGGGAAGGGCTTGGAGGAAGCAGGAACAAGAAGTGCTGTTCTCGGTCTCTCCTAAGTGTAAGCTCTGTTGACAAGCCAGGGTTCTACCCATTTCCAAGCATGGGCTCTTAAGCACAGGTGAAATGTTGGCTCATTGTTTACTACCTGTGTGACCCTCACCGGGTAACACAGAATATCCTATGCTACACAAACATCTCAATGTCATCTGCAAAATAGAAACATCAAGCTTACCTTCTCAAAGAGTTGATAGAAGAATCAATCTTGAGATATGTAAAACAATTGGCAACAAAAATCCTCCATGAATTTTGACATAAGGGGAAAAGGAAACTATCCATGAAATCTACTGTTTCCTTCCTGTTTTCATTGTGTGGACTCATAATTACCACTGAGAGTACAGTGCCTCCTAGCATAATGATTCTTCTAAAACATTTAGCTTGCTTATTATTACTTTGCCTAACTGTATCATTTGTATGTATCAGTCATCTTGTTCTTCACCAAAGTCAGGGTTTTAAATTTCTTGACCCAATCAATTCCCCACTGCCCAAATGCCAGCAGAAAAATCTATATTTAAGTTGTAATAGTGTTGAACATCAGGAACACAAGGCCAGAGGTGTCTCGTATAGCATTTACTTCTATACCTTACATATCTGAAGCTCACATTTTTATTTCAATCATATTAATATTTACAATTTTTATTTTTTCATATATATCCTTACTCAAAAATAAAATATTTTCATATTCATTTTATGATAATGAATAATTTATACCAGCAATTTCATTTCTAGATGTCATCATTTATATCATCACCTTTCTCCTTTAGGCTTAAAAGCAAAAACTAACTGCCTCTGTGTTTGGGTGTTTTAAAACCTTGGTGTCGAGGCACATTTGTGTGTCAGCTTTTCAGTTCATGACAGTGCGAGGTATTTGCAAGTGACCTCATCCATGGGGCACTGAGGGATGAGCAGAATTAAGTCACAATCAGAAACTGGGCCTCCCAGAGAAGTTGCCAGAAGTTCAAATGATTCCCAATGTTCATGTTTTAATCTCATATTAACTGGCTTTCTGATGAATATGGTCACATCTATTTAAAGATTATAATATTTTGTTCTTTTCTAACATACTGAGAATTTGCAAAAGAAAATGCCTTTTGTTAGTGATGGCTGTCATGTACTTTTGAATTTCAACAGGTAAATTTCTCATTAGATAAAGACAATCATGTTTCTTAAAAATCAAGTAATTGGCTACACTTTAAAATTCAAGAGAAGTTATAAAAAGAAAAATATTAGCTTTTTCTTATAGTCAAAGCACAATTATATGCACTTTATATGCATAATGCCTTTTAATTGTCACAAAATTGTATTTTTTGTATACTATTATTATTTCATTTTCACAAATATAGCTGGTGGAGATTGAGAAGCAAATTTAATTATTGCCACCTAGGCCTCATCATTATGTTTATATTTCCTTAGCCTAAAAATGCACTTCAAAAGCTGACCCAAGATCTTAGCAATTTACACATGATTGAATTTTTTTTCCATGGTTCCAAACTCTTCCAAATATATTTTTTAAGGGTATATAACACTGACACATAAAATCATTGTTTAAGACAGGAGTTGATACACATTTCTGTAAGGGGCTGATCCTGTGTACGTGTTTTAGGCTTCATGGGTCCTGTGGTCGCTAAAGGAACAACCACTTCTCTGTGGCCACAGCTGGCTGCCTTCCAACAAGATGTCATTTACACAAAAGGCTGTAGCCATCGACCATTTGTATTGGATCCTCTAGCTTTAAAAATGCAATGGATCGGCCCTCCCTGGTGGCGCAGCGGGTTAAAGCACAGCACTGAGAAGCTAAAGCCACTTCCGCATGAGTTAGATTCCCGCCTGCCCCGGAAGTGACCCACATGGCGTGGCAGAC
>NW_004567119.1:20262714-20273766 GCF_000260355.1 Condylura cristata | reverse complement strand
TGGCAGACCTCTCCTGACCCGCCCGCTGCTCCCCTCAGCAGTGTACTTCGTCCATCTGCCTATTCCGCTCCCACTCTGTCTCTGGTGAACCCACTCGCCGCCCCTGAGTCTCTGGCCTGTACCCCAGTTCTGTATGCACAAATAAATAAATCTTTTAAAAAAATGAAATGGATCTGATTGGTTTCTCGATTTTATAGAAAATTTCAACTCTTGAATTCCTGTTTGTTTTAAACTCAGGCACAAGCACCAGCAGGACCATACCATCACCAAGGCAGAGCAATGGAAGGCAAGGGCTGCCTACCTCCTCAGCATGACTGGGGCTGGAAATGTGGGCTACCGTGAAACGTTAAAACAATTTTGAGACTATCCTACATAGGGTTTTGCTGTGATGCTCAGAAGGGAAAGGTAGAATAGTGGGAACCTCATAAATTAATTGTTTAAGAGACCTGAAATTGCACAAACGTCCACCATTTGCTGGTGATCCTTGAGCAATTAAATCCCTTGTTTATTTACATAGTTTGAATCGAGGTGACAGTGATTTACAACTTTGATTATGTTTTGGAGATATAGGACCTCCCTGAAGGTGTTACCAGCCATACCCACGACCTAAACACCACAATTCCCACAATTCCATGCCCCAAAGTCCCATGGGCTCCCTCTCTGCTTTGTTCTTGTTCCTCTGGTAGCCTCAGTTCTACAGTCAAATGTCTGAGGTTTTTTTCTTGATTTGCCTTCATCTGAACCCCTGTTTCATTTCTTTTGTTTCTTTATCTGCCACATAAAAGTGACGGAATCTAGCATTTTTCTTTCTTCTTCTGACTAACTTCACTTTCAGTTTCATCCATATTGTTGCAAATGGCAAGAGTTTTATTTCTTTAAAGAATAGCTCAGTAGTAATCCATTGTGGAGATGGTGCCGGTATCTCCTCTGTCAACTTTTTCTCTGTAAGAAGACAACATTGGCTCTGGGGGGCCATACTAGCCTGTGTCCCATCATTATGGAGCGTTGCTTGTACGGTACAAAGAGATCAAGCAGTGCCGGAAAGTACAGTTGTGGGTGAAAACAATCTAGAGTTCAAATGGTTAGATTGTAGAGATGCTATCGCATTCATTTCTATTTTTAGAAGCCATGATGGACATGTAAGCTATTACAGATAATAATTTAACTCCTCCTACTATTTGATACCCTATGAACAGCACTTGGTCACAGTGACTCTGGAGCTTCTAACCAATTTGGCTGAGCTGGACAGAGGCCCAACTTTTTTTCAGAAAATGAGAGTTGAAGTGGATTTTTTTTTCTGTTAAAGTAAATTTAAAATATTTATCATCTATTCTGTAAATTGAGTGCAGTCAAATTTTTCACTGTTTTCAAAAGTTAGTAGGTAAAATAAAAAATTTAGTAATATTTCCTGGATTTGCAAGTGTTTGAAAGCAGTTATGGACAGAAAGTTAGCATCTTTAAATACCTCACTTTATTAAGATCAAAATAAAAACAAACTTACTAAATACCTCACTAAAAACTTACCTAATGTCATACTAAATACCTTGCTCAATAAGAATCAGAGACTAGAGATGAAAATATTCCAAAGAAACACGCAGAGAAAGCTGCAGACAGAGCAGGGGCAGGCGGAGTCTTAGGAATCAAGGAAAACAAACCATGTGCAGAAGTCTGAGGGGCAATAACAGAAATATCACAAGTGAACATGGCACTAGATGTAGGTTTGGGAAAGGCAGATGAGAGGTGTGCCCTTCCCCAGGGAACAATTTATCACATTTATCAACTGGAGGCAATGGGTAACCTGAGACGAAGAATGTTATGAAGCCATAAAAAGCTAACAAGTGTACACTGAGTTCTGTTCAATCAACCTTTAAAACAATGGTTCACTGAAACTGTAGGAAGATAAAAGCAGAGCCAGCTGCTCCCTAAAAGGCATCGGGTGCCAAGCACTGAACAGGTCAAGCAACCAATCTATTCTGTAAATTGAGTGCAGTCAAATTTTTCACTGTTTTCAAAAGTTAGTAGGTGACAATAAAGCCCCTAATAAAGATAACTTATGTATCTTTCCATTTGGGCATTCTACTAGGAAATGCTTTTCATAAAAGCAGAAGAGACAAAATCCCTGGCATTTATTGATAATAGCTTCTTGAAAATTAAATATAAGGACAATATCCTTAAGTTAATGTTTCATTTACACTAAAATTACTTAATGAGGATCTACTATAGGCAAGCTGTTGCTGTAGATATTGGTAATAAAGTACCGAAAAATGGACAAAAATCTTTGTATTACATTCTGGTACAGTTAAATGAAAATGCACACATAAATGAAGGCCACAATGCTTGGTCAATGCTTGGAAGTTGTCATTGAGTGGGAAGCGGGGAAGGAGGACTTGCATGTATTGTGTGATGGGATGTGCTAGCTAAAACAGAGTGGGCAGGAAAGGTCTTGCTGAAAACGCAAGAGACATTTGACTAAAGCACTAATAGAGGTGAAGGCGGCAGCCATAGGAACGGAGCGCTGATGTGACAACATGAGGGATTTGTTCTGGTACGCGAGGAGAGCATAGTGAAAGTGTGCCGAAACAGAGTAAGAGCTGCAGTGTAAGACTAATAGACCACCAGCAAGACATCATCTTAAAATGATGGCTGGCTACTTTTTGAAAACAGACTAGAAGTGAAAGGCAAGGATAAAAAGTGTGAAACCAATTTAATTTATCATTGTATCCAGATATGGCAACTTGTAGGTTTACCCAGAATGGGTAAGATACAAGTCCCGAATTGATGAAGTCAGAGTCAACAGGATTTCCCTAGAGTGTGAGAGGAAGAGATATCAACACGTGGTCATGGGCTTAAGTAGTGATGTTAACAGCATAGTTATTTCCTGAAAATATTTAGGGTAACAGTTTTATATGTGAAGATTAAGAATTTTGGATTTTTACATATTAATTTTTGATGTCCACAAGTTTAATGCTAATATGGAGATGCTGAATAGAAAACTAAAGTCAGAAAAATATTTCTCAAGCATGTGAATTTGGCAATGAACAGCACAGAAATAACTTTGAAGACATGATTTGTTGAGATCTTCAAGGAAAAGACTAGAGAAAAGAATAAGTCAAAGAGTAAGCCCAAGAGCCCTGCCTGAATAGTGAAGTTTTTTAGTTTGATTCCTTTTTTTTTTTTTTTAACGGTGTCACTGGAGTCCAATGCCCAAGATCTTTCTTAAGGAAAGTGTATCAGAAAAAAAGGGAGGATCAAATAATAAATATGAATCAAAAAATGAAATCAGGACTAAGAATGAACCATTAAATTTAAAATCTGGTGACTTAATGATCTTGACAAATCTTTTTTTTTTTTTAAGATTTATTTATTTATTCTTTCAGAACTGGGGTACAGGCCAGAGGTGCAGGGGCAGTGAGAGGCTTCACCAAAGACAGAGTGGGGAGCAGAACAGGCCGACTGATGAAGTACACTGCTAAGAGGAGCAGTGGGCAGGTCAGGGAGGTCTGCCACCTCGTGTGGGTCAGCTTGCTTGTATGCTCATTGATTGTTCCAGTATGAAAGAGGAACTGAAGATGCAGGTGAGGGCTAGTTGCATTGATGATATCCTTCAATAGAGGGAAACTCTGTAGTTTGATGCATAAGGAAGTGTTGGCACACACTAGGAATATGGTCCATGCGTCCATAATAACTTACATAAAGGTAAATATATAGACACTGGTAGGTGGGCAGGTAGAATGACGGAAACTCATAGAAGCTCTGTCTCAATTTTTTTTTTTTTTTTAGTAAATAAAAAGACAGATCAATCACTGAGATTAGGGAAGAACATAAAAGCTATAATGCCTAGTACCTACTTACCCTAGAGAAATATAATTAATTATATTGCATTTCATACCAGTCATCATTTGACTCTAAGCCCATGCTGTTTGAACCAACTTGACCTTACTGAATTCAGTGTTATTTCTTAAAGCTTTCTGGAGCAGAGTTAAACTAAAGGTGAGAAATGACTGCAATCCTTCAACAAAGTTGAAAGTTACATATGTGTGTGCATTATTTATTAATTATCATAATTAACCAATACAACATCCTGTCTAGAAGGCACTAAATTCCCTCATTTACCATTAGTAATCCCAAACTCTAGAATATTAAGTGCTTTGTCCAATGTTCCTAGTTAAGTAATATTATTAGAATTGAAGTGAAGTTAATACCACCCTATTTACTTTGGGTCTGGCGCTCTTCAGAAATAACCATGTCTATTTGCATGACACAGGGAGTCACTTCCTTATGGTACAGCTTTCATTTATTGCATGACATTTATAATGCATATTCATTGATGAATCTGCAGCTGGAAAATAATATAGTGGCAAAATCCCCAAATTTGTTATTATAGTGGCCACTCAAGACTTCTTTTGAAAATAATGGGGAGAAAAGGAAAAATTTCAATAATAGTCAAGAAAAGCATGAAAACATAGTGTCCTGATGTGGAAAAAAGTTCAAACAATGTAACAAGCGGTCAATTTCTCAGTAAGGTTCTGTGGCCCAGAAAACCAGTGATTTGTTGAAGGCAGCAGTAGTTACAGGAGAACATCGAGCTCCTGATTTTGAAGCAAGTGTTCTTCTCAGTGCACTGAGAATGTAATTAATGTTCCAGAATTAACCTTTAGAAAGAGAATTGCAATTCCACCTCGGCTAATGTGGGTTTAGTGTATGTTATTATACTTCTTTCAATCAGACAGAAAAATGTCCATTTTTAGTCCAGTATTTCTATGTGAAGTTTTTGCCATCACTATTATAATTTGAATTAAATATTTTTTTCTCTATTCACTTCATTCCCTTCGTTAATTTGATTTATTGTCCCTTTCTTTATAGTCCCCTTTATAAAGCTGGTACAAAAATTAGCATTTTGGATAAACAGATCGCATTGTTGTTGTTTTTTTTTTCCTGATACAGAATATATTATTTATCTCTAGTCATACTTTTTTGGCCTCTCTCACTCTAAATTAATTCCTTAAGACCTGTAGGGTTGCTCTCCAAGTTCCTGGTTAGAAAACAAGAGAGAGTAGAATGGAAGGATGCATAGGAGGAGTCTGGGTGGGAGAGAGGTGTAAGGAGAAAGCCAGATGGGCGACCTCTAATCACAGTACTCCTGGTTAACTATTTTGTAAATGGCAATCCTAGTGGGTGTAAGGCCTGAACACAAGAAGGTACAACCTCAAACACCTTATGGAAACCAGGATGGAGGTAGATTAGAGAATTTCTAAGAGAGACTGCTTCACTATTTGCAGCAGAGAAAGAAAAAGGGAATAAAACGTTCTCATATTTGCCTAATTGTCTTTAGACTCTGCTTTTGCCTGACATCAGGACTCCACAGAGCCCCTTAAATACTGAAATCTGCTTCAGGGTTCATTTATTAAATAAATGAATAAATAAAGCTTATATACTTTAGTATGATACTAATTACAACACAGAAAGCTTAGATCTGAACTTGAAAAATAAATCATCAACTAGTTAAAATAATCCATACTCAGCACTTGGTAAAGTTAGGAATTGAGGGATAATATTCTCCAAGTTAGGTAGATTGATTAGAGTGATTAAGGGAAAGATCAAACCTTTCCCCTGGATAAAAATAAAAAGTATACAGAACCAAACTGTATTTTCTTTCAATCTCCGCTTTCCACTTGATTATGTGACTTGAATAATTTACAAAAACTTTTTATAACTTTATGTTTTGAAAGTTCTTAGTTATTGCATTTGAGTTAGCTATAGATATAGATATAGATGATGTCCTATATCTAATACTTTATATTTGTTAGAAAGCTAGCCCAACCATAACCTACCCAAAGATATCAAGCAAATGACTCAAAATCATTTAACATAACAATATAACTACTTGAGATTTCATGACTGGCATTTTTAGAATAAGTTTATTCTACTTTACACAATTTTATCTGCAAAATCTGCTCAATGTCAATTTAAAATGCTCTCACAACTATCACTGTGAATGAGGTTGGCAAGCTCCATTTGACATATGATTATTTGTTTCTGAGGCTTCAAATACATTGAATATACCTATCAGTCTTCAAGGTTACCTGTATTGACCTGCAATAGTGTCAGAAATTCTGCTAGTAGAGATGATACTTTCAGTTTGAATTATATTCAAAATTTCACTGCAATGGCTATTCTTGTTAGCTTCATTCTGGGACATGAAAAGCTGAAGCACGGAGATCAAATATTGTCCAATGTCTATAGGTAAGAATTTAAAGTGCTAGGTGAACTTTAAGAGCTAGGTATCCCAGGTGATTGGGATCCATATTATATATCCTTCTCATAATTAAATTATAAAATTATTATAGTTTACTTATTGAGTGTTTACTCTTTTTAAATATTTTTTACTTTTAAATGTATTAGTGTAATCACTTAATGAAAATCAATTGACAACTATTGTTTTAAGCACTGAAGATACAAAAATGAACAAACAATACATATTTGCCTTCATGAATGTATATTTTAAGGAAGCATGACAGGCAGTCAAAGTATAAATAAACAAACAAACAAATATATAATGTGCCGGGTTGCAGTTCATGCGAGGCAACAAAGAGCCAAAAAGAGAGTGGGATTATTTTGTTCTGTTCTTGGAGAATATTTCATTGCCATAATGCCACTTAAATAGAGACCTGAAAGCAGAGAGGAGATGATACATGTGAATGAGAAGAGAATATCCCAAGCAGAATATCTTTGCTTCAAGCAAAGACCCTTGAAGCAGACTGTGTTTGACATGTTCTATAAGTAGCAAGAGCACACAGTAACAGGATCAGAGAGAAAGAAGGAAAGCAATAGGATATGAAGAATCAGGGTGTGAAGAGAATCAGGCTAACTGGTGCAGATGCTGGTAGCTATCACAGGTTTTGACTACTGCTCTGAGATATGAAAAAAGTGAAAAGGTTTTCACAGAAAAGTTACATACTGTGGTACATAGGATATTCTGGGTGATAGGCTGATAGTATATTATCAGAGATTCAGAGAAAAGCTGTAAGATCAATTGTGAGGTTATGTCAATGAAGCAGGCTAAAGATGATGCCTTAGATTCACACAGCAACAGTTAACATGGTGAAAAATGGTCACAATGTTTACTGATATATGAGAGGCAAAGTCTGGGTGAAAGAGAGGAATCAAGTATATCTACCAAGTAAAACTAAAATGATAGATTTGTGGTATCTTGAGATACAAAGGACATTGGCAATGCCAGGTTTGGAAGGTAACAGGTTAAGATCAAGAATCCAACTTTGCACTGGTCTTTGAGAGATCTCGAAGATATCTGAGTACAGATGATTTTAAAAGGACTGCTCATGTGAATCTGGAATTCAGAGAAATTCAAAGGACAAAAATAAATTTGGCATTCATCATTTTACAGATGATATTTAATGTCATGAGAGTAGATAAGAACTATCTTATTAGTAACCATATTGAGGAAAAATTTCCAAGAATTGAATGTAGGGATCGTAAATATTTAAGATGTTGGAGGAGCCAGTAAAGGTGACTAAAAAAAAAAAAAGAATGATCATAGAATATATGTATCTGTGGTTCTGTGGTATAAGATGAGCTAAATGCTTCAAAACATGGAAGTAACTGACAGTGTCAAATTAGTGAAAATGATTGGACCAAACAAATTGCTAAAGATCAAATTAGTGAGAAATGATTAGACTAACACATTGCAAACCATCCGTAGTATTGAGAGAATGCTCAACATAAGTTGAGTGAAGGATAAAAAACTCATTGGAGAAACTTCTATAGGAAATAGGTAGGTAAAAGTTAGAGACGAACTATAGATTCAACTTTCAATAAGTTTTGCTGTTAAAAGAAATCAAGAAGGTGTATAGTTGTTAGGTGATGTTCTTTTTTAATTTATTATAATTTATAGATAGATAGATAGATAGATAGATAGATAGATAGATAGATAGATAGATAGATAGATATTCTTCCTGATCCCGTATACTCCTGCTATAAGTGAAACCATCTGGTATTTTTCTTTTTCTTTCTGGCTTATAAAAAAAAAAAGAAATCAAGAAGTGTGTGTAGCTGTGTCCAGGGGGAGTGATGTAAAAGAAATACTTCTTTAAAAAAGAGACAAAATGACAATATGTTTGTGTATATATAGAGGTAGAGATTATACAATAGAGAAAGAGAATAATTGTCAGACTGATGACACTGCAGTGGGGGGGAACAAGAAAGAATGGAATCCGACATATTAATGGCGGACATGGGCATTGCAGCCATAGAAACGAGAGGTGACGCTCTATGTAGCATACATACCACCAAGATAGTGATATGTGGTAATGGAAGATGAGAGTTTTCTTCTGATGACTTCTTTTTTGTCAGTGAAGTAGAAAACAATGTGATCCTGACAATAAGGAAAGAGTCTCATATCTGAGAAGAGAGACTATAGAATAGTCAAATAAAAATTGGAAAGTGAATGAACCATGGGATCTAAGATTGCTCATCAGCACAGAGACAATCACCACTGACACACACCAGTCCTAGGTGATATGCATTATTAACATAACTTTTATAAATGAGAAATCAGAAATACAGGCATCACGTATGCTTTGCTCAAAGCCACTGTGTTGATAAATGGCAGGTGATTTAACCATGGGTAAATGGTAGGATTAAATAAAGCCAAATGATTGTAAATCCTAAAAACCATTAAATCATTTTCAATAGGCACATGACGTAGTCAGATACATATGTGAAGAGATCACATGTGTCAGAGTGTAATCAATGATCTCTGCTTAGTTGAACTAAGCAGAAAACCTGGAGAAAAGTGAATGTGATATTTTTAGAAAGTGAAACAAATATATGTGATGGATAAATTGTAAGGGATACAATGATGACTAGTGGGTTTTAGATGTGTGGTACTGAATAGTTGATGAAACTACTAACAAAGACAGAGAACAAGTGTGAAGTGGGTACTTTAAATTTTGTAGTCTTTGAGTCTTTCCATTGAAGATGTTGACTGAAGAGTTGACTGTAAAGCTCTGTTGTTTAGCTGGCTGGATATATATAATGTGAGGCAGAGTACAGAGATTATAATGAAAGCATAAACGAAGAGGAGATGGCATCGAGACAAAATATAATTTAAAAAAAGGAGGGTATAAAATAGTACATTGAGTAATTTAAAATTAAAGGCTGGCTAGAAGTGGGCTTGTTCAAAGAGCCACAAAGCTAAGAAGTTGAAAATACCTTGTGTCAAGGAATCTAACTAGATCATTTCAAGGGGAAAGGAATGATCAGCAGTGCCAAGTGATATTGAAAAGACAAGTGAGAAAGAAAGCAAAATACCTGTTGGGTGGAGAAATGCCCACTCATGGGACACATTAGCCAACTGCATCCATAGACTAACAAAAGCAAATGCCAGAGTGGAATGGGTTAGGATGCATTGGGGTGGTGATGTTGTCACAAGAAGTACAAATAAACCTTGTGGAAAGTTTAGCGTACAAGGGAATGAAAAATGATAGTGGATACGGGCTATGGGATTGAGAATAAGATCTGCTGAAAGGGAGATACTTCAGTTTGCTTAAATATCAAATGTTAGCCTCTTGTTAACATAAATTGGTTCCATTTATAGTAATAGTAGAGGAATAATCAATATGAGATAGAGGAAGGTGTAGAACCCCAAGCACAGACAAGAGTTTGTGCTGGAGAAACGTCCTAACTCTACTTCCGGTAGAGGGTAACAGAGGGCACAGGTCCATAGACAGGTTTGTGCAAGTCCTTGGTATGTTTGTGTATTAAGGTTTTCTTTTTGTATGAATTTGAAAAGCTCTCACCTTTTATTATATGCTTTGCATGCATTTCTAGAATCTTGTTCATTTCTTTGAAATTTAAATTAATTGGTCATTTTGAGCAAACACGTCTCCAGTGTTTCATCTAGTTATTTACTAAATTTCCCCTTACAAATTTCTACACGGCAATCTGCTTAAACTATCTCCTGCAACCACATTTTATATAAATGCCCTTCACTACTTTTTCTAAAATATTACATTTTTTTCAATTGTTAATACACTTGGAATACTGAAGTAGGGGTCTCCATCCAGCCCACCTCCACCCCCACCACCGCCTCGGTGATTGGTTTTGATCAGTACATGATGTCCCTCCAGGTTTCAGCCTCAAGTACCTCACCAGTTGTGCAACATGATCAAGGAACACTTCCTTCTTCTGGATCAAAACTGCCGTGAACCTGTCAGGTTCTTCATCCTTCGGTGGATGTGGGACAAAGAACTGTGCACATTTTTTCGCAAGCCCCTCTTAGAATCATTCAGAATGTTTCCTGGGAGTTTATTTTTCATGATTTTGCTTATTTCTCAGATGAAAGGTATGTTCATTTCAGCATGGTTTTCTTTAAATAGACTATGAGGTCATGTCTTTAGTTACAAGGTTTACATTATAATTGATAAAAAGGTAATATTGCTTGATAATTTTTCTGAGACGCTAGAGTAAGACTTGGACTAGATCCGACTACTCTTGGGCTTCTGGGATTCTGTGAAATGCCTTCTCTCTCTCATATCTTCTTATTTGCAGTGAAAACGAGGAAAGGGTGGAGATAACTTTTTGCAGTGTAGCCAGAGCTGTCTAATCCTCAGCCACTTTGTATATTATTGTGTCCACAATTCTTATTTAATTTACCCTTTAAAATGAGGTAGTTGAAACTAGTATCTACAGAGCAGAAGGATTTGCTATGCTTTTCCCCTGCTAATAAACGGCTAAAACTTCAATTCAAATAAGAGCATATTCCTAAATCCTGTGCTTTTTCCTCTGGCTTGTCATTAAGGAAGTCAGGATGGCCACCTCAGATGACTACCAGCTGGACGGGAAATTGTAGATTATGTTTCACAGATTCTGCAGTACTTAAATTCTTCTAACAAGTAAAAGTCTTATATTTAGCCTTGAGAGATAAGATTTCAAATGCAAATGATAAAATTCGTAATTTACATAGAAAACCTTCTTTTCAGTGCAGGCTGTGGCAGGTGGCAGAATCCAGACAGGCAGGCGAGCTGGCAGTGG